>NC_060185.1:36209861-36436336 GCF_021184085.1 Oncorhynchus gorbuscha
CACACACAGGACCTGCTCACAATTAGACCACTAACAGACAGGCAGCACAGACCACTACTTGCAGCACACACACACACACACACAGGACCTGCTCACAATTAGACCACTAACAGACAGGCAGCACAGACCACTACTTGCAGCACACACACACACACACACAGGACCTGCTCACAATTAGACCACTAACAGACAGGCAGCACAGACCACTACTTGCAACACACACACACTTTTGTATTACTCAGCGACACAACCAGTCACACATGAGCGTATTTCCACTCCAACACATGAAAACTGTACTAAAGGTTCGCATTTGATTCCCAATTCGCATTTGAGTTTCCAGTCGTCACTGCTATGACATTATATAATTAAGCAATAAGGCCAGAGGGGGTGTAGTATATGGCCAATATACCACGGCTAAGGGCTTTTCTTAAGCACGATGCAAAGTGGAGTGCCTGGATTCAGCCCTTAGCTGTGGTATATTGGCCATATATCACAAACCCCTGAGGCGCCTTATTGCTATTATAAACTGCTTACCAATGTAATTAGAGCAGTAAAACTAAATGTTTTGTCATACCCATGGTATACCACAGCTGTCAACCAATCGGCATTCAGGGCTCTAACCAAGTTGGTTTGTGCATAAGGACAGCCTTTAGCCATGGTATATTGGCCATATACCACACCCCCTCGGGTCTTATTGCTTAAATACAACAGTTACCCTGATGCCAGTCAGAGCCTGTGTATTTGTGCGTCCTAAAACTGTGTATTTGTGTGTCCTTTGTGTGTGTAGTTTGAGTCTATTGTACAGTTTCTATTATTCCTGGTTCTAAGCTGAAGCTGAGCTGGTACAGGTTGCTGTCCTGTCTCCTCAGTGCCTTGCCTCTCTTATTCAGAAGGCACCATCGCCAGCATAATGGGACATTTAGAAGAACTGAAAGAAATCACTTTTCTTTTTCACTTGTCTTGGAAACAGTAAACGGTTTTCCGGCCTTGGATACACTAAAGAGGCGTGTCTAGACTCTATCTACTAGGCTTCTGATAGGCTGCATGTGCCCATCACTCAGTATGACACCGCCCCCTGCCAAAACAATAGCTCAGTAAAATGATGGTATGGATTTGCATGCTGCTTTAAAAAAAAAGGAGAAGAAATTTAAAACACAACTGTTTTTTGTGTTTTTTGTGTTTTTTGTTTTCTGCAGGTATATCCTAAAGGAGGTCCGCTCTGCCCGTATTTATATTTATTTGTCATTTCGATTTATTTTGCTCTCCTTTTATATTCTAAAGCATGCATGTCCATTTCACCATCTCCGACCCTCCACTTCCTTTATTGATTTGCCATCACTGTGAGAGAGTGAAGAGGAAAGGCGAGAGGAGAGATGAAGGAGAGGACCACGGGCCAGCGCTGGGTGGTTGCATAGAGTACAGAGTACATCTGTCTGTCTGTCTGTCTGTCTGTCTGTCTGTCTGTCTGTCTGTCTGTCTGTCTGTCTGGGTCTGTCTGTCTGTCTGTCTGGGTCTGTCTGTCTGTCTGGGTCTGTCGGTCTGTCTGGGTCTGTCTGTCTGTCTGTCTGTCTGGGTCTGTCTGTCTGTCTGGGTCTGTCTGTCTGTCTGGGTCTGTCTGTCTGTCTGGGTCTGTCTGTCTGTCAGGGTCTGTCTGTCTGTCAGGGTCTGTCTGTCTGTCTGTCTGTCTGTCTGTCTGTCTGTCTGTCTGTCTGTCTGTCTGTCTGTCTGTCTGTCTGTCTGTCTGTCTGTCTGTCTGTCTGTCTGTCTGTCTGTCTGTCTGTCTGTCTGTCTGTCTGTCTGTCTGTCTGGGTCTGTCTGTCTGGGTCTGTCTGTCTGGGTCTGTCTGTCTGTCTGGGTCTGTCTGTCTGGGTCTGTCTGTCTGGGTCTGTCTGTCTGGGTCTGTCTGGGTCTGTCTGTCTGGGTCTGTCTGTCTGGGTCTGTCTGGGTCTGTCTGTCTGTCAGGGTCTGTCTGTCTGTCTGGGTCTGTCTGTCTGTCTGTCTGTCTGTCTGTCTGTCTGTCTGTCTGTCTGTCTGTCTGTCTGTCAGGGTCTGTCTGTGCCAGCCAGCCAGCCAGTCATGAGAGTAGGACCACTAGAAGAGAACCTTTACCCCACTGTAAAAAATGCACACCGGTTGCAGCAGATAAAGTTGTGTTCAGGAGACTATAGGCACAGTTGTCTCCATGTCAGCTCAGAGATTGACCCCAACATGGCCATCAGGTCAGTGCAGTGTCAGGGTACTACCAGCCTGCAGCTGTATACTGTGAGAGTGAAAGTGGCCCCAGCTGCCTCTCTCGTTGTGTTCTGGAGGTGTTGTATTGCTAGATATGGGTAGGCACAGTGAACACTGAACAGCATTTGCCGTTAGGGGCTGGGAACAAGGCACATAATATAGTATGGCTTATGAGCAGAACATGTGTTTTTCTTTTCTTTTTGACAAAGGCGGTGCACATGAAGGTCAGGGCTATGTGGAGATGACCTCCTTTGTATGAGAGTAGCGCTCTGCTCCCTGTGTCAAAATATGACCCCGTTTCCTCTCCAACACTACACTGAGTGTACAAAACATTAGGAACACCTTCGTAATATTGAGTTGCAGCCCCTTTTGCCCTCAGAACAGCCTCAATTCATCAGGGCATGGACTTTACAAGGTGACAAAAGCTTTCCACAGGGATGCCTGCCCATGTTCACGCCAATGCTTCCCACAGTGGTGCAAAGTTGGCTGGATGTCCTTTGGGTGGTAGACAATTCTTGATACACACGGGAAACTGTTGTGTGTGGAAAAACCCAGCAATGTTGCAGTTCTTGACACACTCAAACCAGTGCGTCTGGCACCTACTACCATAAAGGCACTTCAATCTTTTGCCTTGCCCATTCACCCTCTGAATGGCACACATACACAATCCATGTCTCAATTGCCTCAAGGCTTAAAGATCCTTCTTTAACCCGTCTCCTCCCCTTCATCTACACTGATTGAAGAGGATTTAACAGGTGACATCAATAAGGGATCATAGCTTTCACCTGGTCACCTGGTCAGTCTATGACATGGAAAGATCAGGTGTTCCTAATGTTCTGTACTCTCAGTGAACAGTCAGATGTTTTCCTCCATCACTCCTGTTGTTAATGTCTTTATGGTAGAGATATATGCTAGCTAAGCCCCTCTCACACCCCTACCAGGAGCGCTTCTGTTTTGACTGTCGCTGACGACGTTCAAATCTATTTAGGATATTCTTCTGTAGCCGTGATATTTGTAACGTCTGTTTCCATGCTGTCCTGTGCTGTATGCACGGTAATGTTAAAATTGCTGTACACTAACATTGTTGCATTGTTTACATTACGTGATGACATTATAACACGATATTGACATTGATGGATTGTATAATATATGGACATTGTCAGTGTTGATCTGATGTTGTGTGCCTGTAGAGACATTAAAGCAGAAGGAGAAGTCTGTGTTTGTCACTTTTGTGGCGCACACGCATAGATGAATGTGTGTGTGTGTGTGTGTGTGCGTATGTGTGTGCGTGTGTGTGTGTGCGTGCGTGCGTGTGTGTGTGCGTGTGTGTGTGTGCATGCAGTCAGTGATGGGAAAAGTAGCCAATTGTCATACCTGAGTAAAATTTAAGATACCTTCATTGAAAATGACTCAGTAAAATAAAAGTAAAAGTAAAAAAATATTTGGTTTTAAATATACTTAAGTATCAATACTTATATTAAGCAAATGTATGGATAGCCAGGTGCACACTCCAACACTCAGTCATCATTTACAGATAGTCAGGGGCACACTCCAACACTCAGACATCATTTACAGACAGTCAGGGGCACACTCCAACACTCAGTCATCATTTACAGATAGTCAGGGGTAAACTACGACACTCAGTCATCATTTACAGATAGTCAGGGGCACACTCCAACACTCAGACATCATTTACAGATAGTCAGGGGCACACTCCAACACTCAGACATCATTTACAGATAGTCAGGGGCACACTCCAACACTCAGACATCATTTACAGACAGTCAGGGGCACACTCCAACACTCAGACATCATTTACAGACAGTCAGGGGCACACTCCAACATCATTTACAGATAGTCAGGGGCACACTCCAACACAGACATCATTTACAGACAGTCAGGGGCACACTCCAACACTCAGTCATCATTTACAGATAGTCAGGTGCACACTCCAACACTCAGTCATCATTTACAGATAGTCAGGGGTAAACTATGACACTCAGTCATCATTTACAGATAGTCAGGGGCACACTCCAACACTCAGACATCATTTACAGATAGTCAGGGGTACACTCCAACACTCAGTCATCATTTACAGATAGTCAGGTGCACACTCCAACACTCAGTCATCATTTACAGATAGTCAGGGGTACACTCCAACACTCAGTCATCATTTACAGATAGTCAGGTGCACACTCCAACACTCAGTCATCATTTACAGATAGTCAGGGGTACACTCCAACACTCAGTCATCATTTACAGATAGTCAGGTGCACACTCCAACACTCAGTCATCATTTACAGATAGTCAGGGGTACACTCCAACACTCAGTCATCATTTACAGATAGTCAGGTGCACACTCCAACACTCAGTCATCATTTACAGATAGTCAGGGGTAAACTACGACACTCAGTCATCATTTACAGATAGTCAGGGGCACACTCCAACACTCAGTCATCATTTACAGATAGTCAGGGGCACACTCCAACACTCAGACATCATTTACAGATAGTCAGGGGCACACTCCAACACTCAGTCATCATTTACAGATAGTCAGGGGTACACTACAACACTCAGTCATCATTTACAGATAGTCAGGGGCACACTCCAACACTCAGTCATCATTTACAGATAGTCAGGGGCACACTCCAACACTCAGTCATCATTTACAGATAGCCAGGTGCACACTCCAACACTCAGTCATCATTTACAGATAGTCAGGGGCACACTCCAACACTCCGTCATCATTTACAGATAGTCAGGGGTACACTCCAACACTCAGTCATCATTTACAGATATTCAGGGGCACACTCCAACACTCAGACATCATTTACAGATAGTCAGGGGCACACTACAACACTCAGACATCATTTACAGATAGTCAGGGGCACACTACAACACTCCAACATCATTTACAGACAGTCAGGGGCACACTCCAACACTCAGACATCATTTACAGATAGTCAGGGGCACACTCCAACACTCCAACATCATTTACAGACAGTCAGGGGCACACTCCAACACTCAGACATCATTTACAGATAGTCAGGGGCACACTCCAACATCATTTACAGATAGTCAGGGGCACACTCCAACATCATTTACAGATAGTCAGGGGCACACTACAACACTCAGTCATCATTTGCAGATAGTCAGGGGCACACTACAACACTCAGTCATCATTTACAGATAGCCAGGGGCACACTACAACACTCAGTCATCATTTACAGATAGTCAGGGGCACACTCCAACACTCAGTCATCATTTACAGATAGCCAGGGGCACACTCCAACACTCAGTCATCATTTACAGATAGTCAGGGGCACACTACAACACTCAGTCATCATTTGCAGATAGTCAGGGGCACACTCCAACACTCAGTCATCATTTACAGATAGTCAGGGGTACACTACAACACTCAGTCATCATTTACAGATAGTCAGGGGCACACTCCAACACTCAGTCATCATTTACAGATAGTCAGGGGTACACTACAACACTCAGTCATCATTTGCAGATAGTCAGGGGCACACTCCAACACTCAGTCATCATTTACAGATAGTCAGGGGCACACTCCAACACTCAGTCATCATTTACAGATAGTCAGGGGCACACTCCAACACTCAGACATCATTTACAGATAGTCAGGGGCACACTCCAACACTCAGTCATCATTTACAGATAGTCAGGGGTACACTACAACACTCAGTCATCATTTACAGATAGTCAGGGGCACACTCCAACACTCCAACATCATTTACAGATAGTCAGGGGCACACTCCAACACTCAGTCATCATTTACAGATAGTCAGGGGCACACTCCAACACTCAGTCATCATTTACAGATAGTCAGGGGCACACTCCAACACTCAGTCATCATTTACAGATAGTCAGGGGCACACTCCAACACTCAGTCATCATTTACAGATAGTCAGGGGTACACTACAACACTCAGACATCATTTACTAACAAAGCATTTGTGTTTAGTGAGTCCCCCAGATCAGAGGCAGTTGGGATGACCCAGGATGTTCTCTTGATAAGTGTGTGAATTTGATAATTGTCTTGTCCTGCTAAGCATTGATAATGTAACAAGTACTTTTGGGTGTCAGGGAAGATGTATGGAGTAAAAAAGTACATTATTTTCTTCAGGACTGTAGTGAAGTAAAAGTAGAATATGTCAAATATGAATAGTAAAGTACATGAACCCCCAAAAATTACTTAAGTAGTACCTTCAAGTATTTTTACTTAAGTACTTTATACCACTGCGTGCAGGTTGTGTGTATTGTGGATGAGAGGGAGACATCCTTGCATGATGTAGCCCCCTGGCTGTGTGTGTGTGTGTGTGTGTGTGTGTGTGTGTGTGTGTGTGTGTGTGTGTGTGTGTGTGTGTGTGTGTGTGTGTGTGTGTGTGTGTGTGTGTGTGTGTGTGTGTGTGTGTGTGTGTGTGTGTGTGTGTGTGTGTGTGTGTGTGTGACCATGTGTGTGTATAATGAACACAACAAGGAGAGCCAGGAGCAGAGTGTGTGACTGTGTGTGTTGAATTATTTATACTGAGGAAGGAAGGGGAGGTGGCAGGGCTTTGTTTAAACTATAATTCTCTCTGGACTCACAGGTCCTATCCTACGGTTAGTACTGTACACCCTGTTGTAGGCTCTTACCGCTACACAGCCAGCCTATGTAGACATTATAGTCCATCAGTGTTTTGGTTACAGATTGGACTTTCATGTACATCTCTGTTGTGTGTGATACAGATAGACACACCATCTGTATCGCCACACTACAACTTATTACAGCATTCTACTAATAAACTATTGCCCTAACAAATGAATAAAGCTGTTTCATGTTTGGGTGAAAACCACCTAAGTAAGTGAACACAGCTAAGTCTGAGTGTGAACCGGGCATCCTGACCTGGATACTGAATGTCTCCAACCTCCAACCCAAATGAGCAGCATGTGATTCTGTTGTGCCCAGTGAGTCCCTAGTCCATTGGTCGTCCTCTCTGTCTGGATCTCCGTCTGTCCACACACAGACCACGTCCCGTGCACACTTCCACTCCACATAGCCCCATCTCTCGTAACACACACATTATACACACTGCACCCCTCTCACTCCACTCACCCTCACACCTGCCCTGGGGGTATCTGCCAATACCATAACATCCCGAACATTGATCCTTGAATGCAACTCATTGATCTTCAAAGTGTTTTTTGCAACACCTCTGAATGTTTGATCCTCCTGAACACACCCCAGGTCAACAACTGGCAACTGCAGTAGTAGTTTCATCTCCTCCACAGTGTCTGACTAGAAGTCTCTCTCCTGTTCACTGTTCTACTGTGTGTTCTCTTTGGCTCTCCAGCCGGCCCAATTTCAGCCATTTATCCTCTACTTTGTAATCAGCACCACAATTATAACGCAGAAATACGCAGTGATTGCCGTTCCGTGTGTATTTTGGAAGGTTCCGGTAAGCCAAAAACAATAGTAGTCCAAACAGAACGACCGTTGGGTGGACTTAAAGTATCCGTGGCCGCCCGCAAGGAGGTTGTAGCTGCTTTGAAGAGTCTGGTCCCAAATTACAGCCCTGCCATAATGAAGTATTACTGTGCAATTACCAGACAGAGCATGGAAACGAGCTGTGTTTCTCTCTCTGTCGGACACAGGGGTGAAACGGGAGGCAACGGGAGGTTGGGAGAGGGAACGTGTCGACAGCACCAAGAGGGTGTATGTAGCTATGCTTCGTACCCTTCTCTATGGATATACACCTTGCATGTGCCTACTACAATCTGATGGTAAAGAAGGTGTGTGTATGAGGGTCCACCAGCCGTGGAAAAAGTCTGCGCAAAAAAACACACTGTGAAAGAACAGGCTTGTTTGGCTGTGGGCTGTGTCGCCCTCACCTGAGGAGTCTCTGGCCTTGTGAATAATCCAACAGACAGGCCCTCATACTTAATGCAGCAGCACACACATGCTGCCCCCCTCCATCCCTCCCTGCACACTGTGTGCTGGCACCACCACCCACCTCCACCTCCGCGCTAACAAGGCCTGATCCATTTTTCATCAACACCCGGTGCTTGGCCAGCCCCTTTACACATGCAGGGGGACTGGTATTTCAGGAATGCAGGTTGTCTAGGGGTTTAAAAGTTTCACTAAGAAGGCAGCCAAGGTGTGTCTTACGCCTCCTCTTCTCCTCTCTTCCTGTCTCTCTTTGTTGTTATGTTTGGCTAGCTACCGTGCTAACAGCCCTTAAAGCTGTTGATGTAAGTCAGTGGTTCCCAAACTTTTTATAGTCCCGTACCCCTTCAAACATTCAACCTCCAGCTGCGTACCCTCTCTAGCACCAGGGTCAGCACACTCTCACATGTTGTTTTTTGCCATCATTGTAAGCCTGCCACACACACACTATACGATACATTTATTAAACTTAAGAATGAGTGTGAGTTTTTGTCACAACCCGGCTCGTGGGAAGTGACAAAGAGCTCTTATGGGCACAAATAATAATATAATAACCATCAATAATTTTACTCTTTATTTAGCCATCTTACATAAAACACTTTATTTGTTAATCGAAAATTGTGAATAACTCACCACAGGTTAATGAGAAGGGTGAGCTTGAAAGATGCAGGTAACTCTGCAATATTGGGTTGTATTGGAGAGAGTCTTAGTCTTAAATCATTTTCCGCACACATTTAGTTTTCATGCTAGTGAGGGCCGAGAATCCACACTTACATAGGTACGTGGTTGCAAAGGGCATCCGTGTCTTAACGGCGTGATTTGCCAAGGCTGGATACTCTGAGCGCAGCCCAATCCAGAAATCTGGCAGTGGCTTCTGATTGAAATTCAGTTTTCACAGAACAGCTTGTTGCAATTTCGATGAGACTGTCTTGTTCAGATATCGGTAAGTGGGACTGGAGGCAGGGCATGAAAGGGATAACGAATCCAGTTGTTTGTGTCATCCATTTTGGGAAAGTACCTGCGTAATTGCGCACCCAACTCACTCAGGTGCTTCACTATATCACATTTGGCATTGTCTGTAACCTTGAGTTCATTTTCACACAAAAAAATCATACAATTATGGAAAGACCTGTGTGTTGTCCTTGTTAATGCAGACAAAGAAGAGCACCAACTTCTTAATCATAGCCTCAATTTTGGCCTGCACATTGAATATAGTTGCAGAGAATCCCTGTAATCCTAGATTCAGATCATTCAGGCGGGAAAAAACATCACCCAGGGCAGTCGTGTGAGAAACTCATCATCATGCAAGCGGTCAGACAAGTGAAAATGATGGTCAGTAAGGAAAACTTTAAGCTCGTCTCTCAATTTAAAACAAGAATGTGTCAATACTTTGCCCCTTGATAACCAGCACACTTGTAAAAGCGTTACATGGTTTCTGCTCATATCACTGCATAGTGCACAAAATACATGCGATTTCAGGTGCCTTGCTTTAACCATTTTCACTGTAGTGTCCAAAACGTCTTTTAAGCTGTCAGGCATTCCTTTCACCTCTCGGTGAATGCTGCAGTGTACCCAAGTGGCGTTGGGAGTAACTGCTTGCACGCACGTTACCACTCCACTATGTCTACCTGTCATGGCTTTTGAGCCATCAGTACAGATACCAACACATCTTGACCACCAAAGTCCATTTCATGTCACAAAGCTGTCCAGTACTTTAAAAATATCCTCTCCTGTTGTCCTGGTTTCCAGTGATTTGCAGAAGAGGATGTCTTCCTTAATTGACGCCCCCATAAACGTAACAGACATACCAGGAGCTGTGCCAGGCCCGCCATGTCATCATGTATAGAATTCACTGGCTTGTAAACGAAGCAGTAATTGTTTAAAAACATCTCCTAGGGCCTCCCGGGTGGTGCAGTGTACTAGGGCACTGCATCGCAGCACTAGCTGTGCCACCAGATACTCTGGGTTCGTGCCCAGGCTCTGTCGCAGCCGGCCGCGACCGGGAGGTCCGTGGAGCGACGCACAATTGGCCTAGCGTCATCCGGGTTAGGGAGGGTTTGGCCGGTAGGGATATCCTTGTCTCATCACGCACCAGCGACTCCTGTGGCGGGCCGGGCGCAGTGTGCGCTAACCAAGGTTTCCAGGTGCACGGTGTTTCCTCCGACACATTGGTGCGGCTGGATTCCGGATTGGAGGCGCGCTGTGTTAAGAAGCAGGTTGGGTTGTGTTTCGGAGGACGCATGGCTTTCAACCTTCGTCTCCCCCGAGCCCGTAAGGGAGTTGTAGTAATGAGACAAGATAGTAATTACTAAGTAATACCACAAAACTGGAGAAAAGGGCGTAAAATATTAAAAAATAAAAAATAAAAAAACATCTCCTGCCATTTCACTGATGCGTCGTGAAACTGTTGTTTGATGAAGCCATTGTCTGTATAGTTTTTTGGGCCTTTTCCCTCAGTATTGTCCCAGCCATATCCGCGGTAGCAGGAAGAATTAAGTCCTCCACAATAGTATGGGGCTTGCCTGTCCTAGCCACTCGGTAGTTCACCATATAAGACGCTTCTAGCCCCTTCTTATTAATGGTATCTGTTGCTTTTATACATGTTTTACTACTTACTAATAGTCGTCTTAATTCTCGCTCAAAAAAACTCCCGTGGCTTATTTTTCAAGTTGGCATGTTTTGTTTCCAAATGTCTGTGCTAGAGCTGGAGGTTGAATGTTTAAAGGGGTATGGGACTATAAAACATTTGGGAACCACTGCACTAAAGTAATACTGCGAAAAATGAAATTAACTTCCTGTCCTGAATGCAAAGTATTATGTTTGCGGCAAACACATCACTGAGTACCAGTTTTCATATTGTCAAGCATGGTGGTGGCTGCATCATGTTATGGGTTTTCTTGTCATCGACAAGGACTAGAGAGTTATTTAGGATAAAAAGTAACGTAATAGAGCTACGCACAGGCAAAATCGGGGGGTTGAGGGTTGAATACTTATCTAATCAAGATATATTAGTGTTCATATACAGAACCAGTCAAAAGTTTGGACACATGTTCATTCCAGGTTTATCTTTATTTTTACAAGTTTCTGCGTTGTAGAATAATAGCGATGAGATCAAAACTTTGAAATAACACTTATGAGATCATGTAGTAACCAAACAAGTGTTAAACAAATCAAAATATATTTTATATTTGAGATTCTTCAAAGTAGCCACCCTTTGCCTTGATGACAGCTTTGCACACTTTTGGCACTCTCCCTACCAGCTTCATGAGGTAGTCACCTGGAATGCATTTCAATTGGTCTAATGAATCCAAATTTGAGATTTTTGGTTCCAACCGCCGCGTCTTTGTGAAACGCAGAGTTGGTGAGCAGATGATCTCCGCATGTGTGGTTCCCACTGTGAAGCATGGAGGAGGAGGTGTGATGGGATGGTTTGCTGGTAACACTGTCAGTGATTTATTTAGAATTCAAGGCACACTTGACCAGCATGGCAACCACTGCATTCTGCAGCGAAATGCCATTCCGTCTGGTTTGCACTTAGTGGGACTATAAAAAAAAAAATTCAACAGGACAATGACCCAACACACCTCCAGGCTGTGTGAGGGCTGTTTCACCAAGAAGGAGAGTGTCGGAGTGCTGCATCAGATGACCTGGCCTCCACAATCACCCGACCTCAACCCAATTGAGATGGTTTGGGATGAGTTGGACCGTAGAGTGAAGGAATAGCAGCCAACAAGTGCTCAGCATATGTGGGAACTCCTTCAAGACTGTTGGAAAAGCATTCCAGGTGAAGCTGGTTGAGAAAATGCAACGGGTGGCTACTTTGAAGAATCTGAAACACTTTTTTGGTTACTACATGATTCCGTATGTATTATTTCATAGTTTTGATATCTTCACTATTATTATACAATTTAGAAAATAGTCAAAATAAAGAAAAACCCTTGAATGAGTAAGTGTGCCCAAACCTTTGACTGGTACGGTGCATATAGGTGGGGCTAAAGTGGCTAGGCAACTGGATAGATAATAAAAAATGTAGTAGCAGCAGTATGTGATGAATCAAAAGAGTTGTTGCATAGAGGGTCAATACAGATAGTTTGGGTAGCTATTTGGTTAACTATCATAGTCTTATGGCTTGAGGGGAGAAGCTGTTCAGTGTCCTGTTGATTAGACTTGGTGCATTGGTATTGCTTGTGGTGCGGTAGCAGAGAGAACAGTCTGTGGCTTCGGTGACTGGAGTCTTTGTCAATTGTTAGGGCCTTCCACTGACACCGCCTGGTATAGAGATCCTGGATGGCAGGGAGCTCGGCCCATTCATTTACTCAGACCTGTAGTGCTTGCTAGTGTATTAATAGCTCCAAGTCTTTGACACAGAGCTGTTGGCCAGTGTGCTGACTGTCATAGCTGTTTTGCTAGCGTGCTAACAGCGGTGGGGTCAGCGAGCCACCGGCCGGTGCCCTAAATGAGTACCATGCCCCATTCAGGGATGCGAGTCGGAGAGAGCAGGGTCAGCAGCTGGTGGAGGATATGGCAATCATTTATAAAAATATGCTTTCTCAAGCCCACGAAAACAAAAAGGGCCCAAACCCAACAGCTGGGAAGGGTTGGAAGTAGCCCCAAGGCTGGCAAGTACCCCTCCAGATGGGGAGGTTAGGCCGGGGCTAGCCAGGCTGCTCCACTTAAACTTCCGATTCCCATTAAGGGAGCCGAAGATTGCAGGGGAAGGGGAGAGGAAGAAAAGCAAGGAGCATGACTGCTCTGTTTTTCACCCCGCTTAATCAAATAAAGCAGGAAGCTTCCGAGACAGAAGACTTGTGTTTATTGATATTTACGAATACACTCATCCCCCTCCAACCTAACTTTTTTTTGTTTTTCAAAATGTGTATTTTCTCTCTCAGATATTCTCTGGAATTGTAAGCCTTTTTTTATGCTTGTGGTATATATGTCCACTATATGTCCACTGATGAAGTGATGAATACATCACTTTTGGTCATGTTTTTCTTCTCTGAAAGTGTTCCATTGTTTTAAATTGAGCCACAGGGAAATTTAGAAAGAGCCCCACATCCGCTGTACTGAGAGTGATTTGCAAACGCAGGTCAATTTGTTCTAATACGGGTTGTTGTTTGAAATGGCCACATGGAACAGGCTTTAAATAAGAATTGATGACCCTCTTTCCCCTCGTGCTGATCAAACACACACACGCATACGGTGAATTTAGGAAAGTTTTCAGACCCCTTTACTTTTTTCACATTTTGTTACGTTACAGGCTTATTCTAAAATGTATTAAATTGTTTTTTCCCCTCATCAGTCTACACACAGTACCCTGTAATAAATAAGCAACATGTTTTTTATTAAAAATAAAAACTGAAATATCACATTTACATAAGTATTCAGACCCTGTACTAAGTACTTTGTTGAAGCACCTTTGGCAGCGATTACAGCCTCGAGTCTTCTTGGGTATGACGCTACAAGCTTGACCCACCTGTATTTGGAGTTTCTTCCATTCTTTTCTGCAGATCCTCTCGAGCTCTGTCAGTTTGGATGGGGTGTGTCGCTGGACAGCTACTTTCACGTCTCTCAAGAGATGTTCGGGCTCTGGCAGGGCTACTCAAGGACATTCAGAGACTTGACCCGAAGCCATTCCTGTGTTGTCTTTGCTGTGTGCTTAGGGTTGTTGTCCTGTTGGAAGGTGAACTTTCACCCCAGTCTGAGGTCCTGAGCACTCTGGAGCGGGTTTTCATGCAAGAATCTCGCTGTATTTTGCTCTGTTCATCTTTCCCTCGATCCGGACTAGTCTCCAAGTCCCTGCTGCTGAAAAACATCAACCCAGCATGATGCTGCCACCACCATGCTTCACCGTAGGGATGGTGCCAGGTTTCCTCCAGATGTGATGCTTGGCATTCAGGCCAAGGAGTTCAATGTTGGTTTCATCAGACCAGAGAATCTTGCTTTTCGTGGTCTTTTAGGTGCCTTTCGACAAACACCAAGCGGGCTGTCATGTGCCTTTTACTGAGAAGTGGCTTCCGTCTGGCCACTCTACCACAAAGGCTTGATTGGTGGAGTGCTGCAGAGATGGTTGTCCTTCTGGATGGTTCTCCCATCTCCATGGAGGAACTCTGGAGCTCTGTCAGAGTGACCATCAGGTTTATTTTTTTATTTTTTGGAGGGGGGTATATCAGCTTTAAAATATTTCCAATCATTTCCAATCCCCCATTAAAATAAGTGTGTCTGTATGTAATATATATATATATATATATATATATATATATATATATATATATATATATATATATATATATATATATATATGTGTATATATATATATGTGTATATATATGTATGTTTTATATATACATGTGTATATATGTATATATGTGTGTGTATGTTTGTATATATATGTGTTTGTATATATGTGTTTGTATTTACAGTGGGGCAAAAATGTATTTAGTCAGCCACCTATTGTGCTAGTTCTCCCACTTAAAAAGATGAGAGGCCTGTAATTTTCATCATAGGTAAATTCAACTATGACAGACAAAATGAGAAAAAAATATCTGGAAAATAGGATTGTTAATGAATTTATTTGCAAATTATGGTGGAAAATAAGTATTTGGTCATCTACAAACAAGCAAGATTTCTGTCTCTCACAGACCGCTTTAAGAGGCTCCTCTGTCCTCCATTCATTACCTGTATTAATGGCACCTGTTTGAACTTGTTATCAGTATAAAAGACACCTGTCCACAACCTCAAACAGTCACACTCCAAACTCCACTATGGCGAAGACCAAAGAGCTGTCAAACGACACCAGAAACAATTGTAGACCTGCACCAGGCTGGGAAGACTGAATCTGCAATAGGTAAGCAGCTTGGTTTGAAGAAATCAACTGTGGGAGCAATTATTAGGAAATGGAAGACATACAAGACCACTGATAATCTCCCTCGATCTGGGGCTCTACGCAAGATCTCACCCCGTGGGGTCAAAATGATCACAAGAACAGTGAGCAAAAATCCCAGAACCACACGGGAGGACCTAGTGAATGACCTGCAGAGAGCTGGGACCAAAGTAACAAAGCCTACCATCAGTAACACACTACGCCGCCAGGGACTCAAATCCTGCAGTGCCAGACGTGTCCCCCTGCTTAAGCCAGTACATGTCCAGGCCTGTCTGAAGTTTGCTAGAGAGCATTTGGACGATCCAGAAGAAGATTGGGAGAATGTCATATGGTCAGATGAAACCAAAATATAACTTTTTGGTAAAAACTCAACTCGTCGTGTTTGGAGGTCAAAGAATGCTGAGTTGCATCCAAAGTACACCATACCAACTGTGAAGCATGGGGGTGGAAACATGCTTTGGGGCTGTTTTTCTGCAAATGGACCAGGACAACTGATCCGTGTAAAGGAAAGAATGAATGGGGCCATGTATCGTGAGATTTTGAGTGAAAACATCCTTCCATCAGCAAGGGCATGGAAGATGAAATGTGGCTGGGTCTTTCAGCATGACAATGATCCCAAACACACCGCCCGCGCAACAAAGGATTGGCTTCGTAAGAAGCATTTCAAGGTCCTGGAGTGGCCTAGCCAGTCTCCAGATCTCAACCCCATAGAAAATCTTTGGAGGGAGTTGAAAGTCCGTGTTGCCCAGCAACAGCCCCAAAACATCACTGCTCTAGAGAAGATCTGCATGGAGGAATGGGCCAAAATACCAGCAACAGTGTGTAAAAACCTTGTGAAGACTTACAGAAAACGTTTGACCTCTGTCATTGCCAACAAATGGTATATAACAAAGTATTGAGATAAACTTTTGTTATTGACCAAATACTTATTTTCCACCATAATTTGCAAATAAATTCATAAAAAATCCTACAATGTGATTTGTGATTTTCTGGATTTTTTTCTCATTTTGTCTGTCATAGTTGAAGTGTACCTATGATGAAAATTACAGGCCTCTCTCATATTTTTAAGTGGGAGAACTTGCACAATTGGTGGCTGACTAAATACTTTTTTGCCCCACTGTATATGTGTGTGTGTGTGTGTGTATATATATATATACACACACACACACACACACACACACACACACACACACACACACACACACACACACACACACACACACACACACACACACACACACACACACACACACACACAATTCGGTGCAGTCGTCCAGTCCCCTTTGCAGAAAAGCATCCCCAAAGAATTATGTTTCCACCTCCATGCTTCACGGTTGGGATGGTGTTCTTAGGGTTGTACTCATTCTTCCTCCAAACACGGAGAGTGGAATTTAGACCAAAAAGCTATATTTTTGTCTCATCAGACCACATGACCTTCTCCCATTCCTCCTCTGGATCATCCAGATGGTCATTGGCAAACTTCAGACGGGCCTGGACATGTGCTGGCTTGAGCAGGAGGACCTTGCGTGCGCTGCAGGATTTTAATCCATGACGGCGTAGTGTGTTACTCATGGTTTTCTTTGAGATTGTGGTCCCAGCTCTCTTCAGGTCATTGACCAGGTCCTGCCGTGAAGTTCTAGGCTGATCCCTCACCTTGCTCATGATCATTGATGCCCCACAAGGTGAGATCTTGCATGGAGCCCCAGACCGAGGGTGATTGACCGTCATCTTGAACTTCTTCCATTTTCTAATAATTGCGCCAACAGTTGTTGCCTTCTCACCAAGCCGCTTGCCTATTGTCCTGTAGCCCATTCCAGCCGTGTGCAGTGTATTGGTGAGTGTATTGTGTTACTACAGAATGTTAAATTATTCGATAATATGGTGAAAAAACTTTTCTAAAGCGTTTCAGAGGCTGTGGTCTTCAAGTGCAAAAAATGGAGCTGTTTCGGACAGCACTGGGAACCAATACAGATCTAATATGAGCCATTGCCAAGAGAAAACCTCCATCATACACAGAGCAGGCTGACATAGAAAGGGCAGGTTTCCCTAATCTTGCAACCTCTTTTCCAGAGTTGTCATTGGATCATTATAGAGAGAGGCTCCTTTAATGTTTACTACTAGTATGAAGTTGTGGTGTGTGTTGCCATGTTAAACCCTATGTATTTGAAAGGGTTTCATCCCACCACGAACCCCTATTGCAATAACAAACCATGTGGAAGAGGTAGAAAGTGCATTGAGCCCTGAGCCAAACCCCCTTCACTTCCTATACAAGCCCTTGGCGTAGGGAGTACAACAATTTTCCAACTTTTATTGGAATATGAAAACCCTAGAATAAATATTCCTCAGACATCCTAATGTAAAAATCATATGTATGGCCTTTTGAAAGTAAAGAAATTGGTATGTGGTCTATGGGAGGATGATATTATACCCACATTATATTGTTGAGAAATGTAATTGTGAGCTAGATTATAGGTTTGGATGCCAAAGCGGATGTGTACTTTCAGATATTGACATCAAAGTTTTTAATGGTATATGAAGACATGACTATTTGATATAGCTAGAGGGTAGATGCCATAGAGCTCACATCATGTTATGAAAACATTACTATTTGATATAGCTAGAGGGTAGATGCCATAGAGCTCACATCATGTTATGAAAACATTACTATTTGATATAGCTAGAGGGTAGATGCCATAGAGCTCACATCATGTTATGAAAACATTACTATTTTATATAGTTAGAGGGTAGATGCCATAGTGCTCACATCATGTTATGAAAACATTACTATTTGATATAGTTAGAGGGTAGATGCCATAGTGCTCACATCATGTTATGAAAACATTACTATTTGATATAGCTAGAGGGTAGATGCCATAGAGCTCACATCATGTTATGAAAACATTACTATTTTATATAGTTAGAGGGTAGATGCCATAGTGCTCACATCATGTTATGAAGACATGATTATTTGATATAGCTAGAGGGTAGATGCCATAGAGCTCACATCATGTTATGAAGACATGATTATTTGATATAGCTAGAGGGTAGATGCCATAGAGCTCACATCATGTTATGAAAACATTACTATTTGATATAGCTAGAGGGTAGATGCCATAGAGCTCACATCATGTTATGAAAACATTACTATTTGATATAGCTAGAGGGTAGATGCCATAGAGCTCACATCATGTTATGAAACACATGACTTCACTGGTCTTAATTTGAACAAAGGACCTTGATAAGCCCGCACTGTGGTGGCACGTCTTGGTTTATCAATGATGTTATTGTGACAGCTTCATTTCTGTTTCTCTCTTTCCCTGTCTGTCTGCCCCTCTCTATCGCTGTATGTCTCTCTCTCTCGGTCTTTCTCTTGACTCCTCTGTCTCTCTCTGTCCTCTGTCTCTGCCTGTATCTTGACTCAGTCTCACTATTTGTGTGAGCTCACTCTCTGACATCACCTCGGCCGGCAGCAATTTTTTTGTTTTTTTGTTATTATAATTTTTTAAACCTTTTTTTTACTAAGAACAAATTCTTATTTTCAATGACGGCCTGGGAACCGTGGGTTAACTGCCTGTTCAAGGGCAGAATGACCTTATCAGCTCGGTGTTTTGAACTTGCAACCTTCCGGTTACTAGTCCAACGCTCTAACCACTAGGCTACCCTGCCGCCCCAAATTGTGGTGGTAAGGGTGTGTGTCTTGTGACAGCAGCAGTAGACACAGTGAGGTAATCCAACCCTCCCCCTCCAGCCCTCTGGGCCGGCTACTCACTGCTCCCAGGGTCAAAGTTCATGACCTCTAGGATCTGGTGAGGTCAATGTCCCGGGGCTCTACTTCTCTCCCGGAACACTCCTGCTGCCCAACCCTCCCAGACATTACTGGCCCATTAGGGGAGGAAATTGAAAACATGGACCCACCCCCTACACACACACACACACAATGGGGGCAGCCGGCGGACGCCATTTGTAGGGTCTAAATGTAGTGTAATTAAGATGTAGCTGAGGGGGTGAGAAGGGTTGAAGGGTGAGACTCTGACAGGAGGGGAGAGCATGATGTTGATGAGAGGTCAGCGAGAGGGACGTCTAGCGCCACTCCAAGCTTCCGACAGAACATTCCCCAGGAGTGTGTTTGTTGTTGTCACTTGGGTTCAGAAAAGTAGCAGACCTTTGCACTGCACAGATGACTCTAGTATTTAGTGAATTTCTGAATAAAAAAAACAATCATTTTTCAACTAGTTACTTTTACATGTATTTCTACACATCACCATGGATGTTCTGCAATCATTTCAGACATTACAACAAGAATGAAAACAGCTTTTCTGACCCTGGAGTTTTTAAGAAATCTGGTTCGCAATTTAGTTCGCAATTTGGCCATCACTTTAGATTAGTCCTACCCGGGCTTGTTAAACTACAGCCTGGTCTCTCCTCTCAGCACTGTAACATTAGATCCCAGGGTCCGGGACATGGAGTGTACATGTGTATAAAACACAATTTCCCAAATGGCACCCTATTCCCTATATAGTGCACTACTTTTGTAAATTGCATGTACACTGTACATTACTTTTGACCAAGGGCTTTACTCAATAGTATATAGGGAATAGGGTGCCATTTGGGATGCAGTGTGCTCTCAAATCTAATGAAAGAAAGCAGCCTCCCCCTGTTCATTAGCCCCAGCCTTATTGAGTTAGTTAGAGCCCTAAACCTCTTCCCTAACCCCTAGCTGCTATTCCCTTCCCTGGGCTGTCTCATTCCCCTGCCTGGCCTACTACTGACACTGAGAGGCTGCTTACTGACACTTACCCTCCGCCCGCCTAAAGCCTGTCTCTCTTTCTCTCTCCATCTCCCTCCTACTCTCTCCCTCCCTCCATAGGAGAAACACATATTCACAATTAGAGTTAGTATAGCAGTCACAGGAGTCTGACATGGTGGACCAGGTCAGGTCTCTGTAGTGACATGATGGACCAGGTCAGGTCTATGTAGTGACATGATGGACCAGGTCAGGTCTCTGTAGTGACATGGTGGACCAGGTCAGGTCTCTGTAGTGACATGGTGGACCAGGTCAGGTCTCTGTAGTGACATGGTGGACCAGGTCAGGTCTCTGTAGTGACATGATGGACCAGGTCAGGTCTCTGTAGTGACATGGTGGACCAGGTCAGGTCTCTGTAGTGAAATGATGGACCAGGCCAGGTCTCTGTAGTGACATGGTGGACCAGGTCAGGTCTCTGTAGTGACATGGTGGACCAGGTCAGGTCTCTGTAGTGACATGGTGGACCAGGTCAGGTCTCTGTAGTGACATGATGGACCAGGTCAGGTCTCTGTAGTGACATGGTGGACCAGGTCAGGTCTCTGTAGTGACATGGTGGACCAGGTCAGGTCTCTGTAGTGACATGGTGGACCAGGTCAGGTCTCTGTAGTGACATGATGGACCAGGTCAGGTCTCTGTAGTGACATGGTGGACCAGGTCAGGTCTCTGTAGTGACATGATGGACCAGGTCAGGTCTATGTAGTGACATGATGGACCAGGTCAGGTCTCTGTAGTGACATGGTGGACCAGGTCAGGTCTCTGTAGTGACATGGTGGACCAGGTCAGGTCTCTGTAGTGACATGGTGGACCAGGTCAGGTCTCTGTAGTGACATGGTGGACCAGGTCAGGTCTCTGTAGTGACATGGTGGACCAGGTCAGGTCTCTGTAGTGACATGGTGGACCAGGTCAGGTCTCTGTAGTGATATGATGGACCAGGTCAGGAGACTGATGACTACATGACTCATCAGCAATCTGGGCTCTAGTAAAGATCAGAATGATTGAATTGGTGTGAAAATTCAGTAAATGTACAGATTGTCATAACATGTTTGTTAGTGGTGGGTTTAGAGTAGAAGTGAATGAGATCTTTCTGAGAGTGTTAGCTAGCGTCTACAGAAGGTTGTGTGTCAGTCAGTGTTCTCTCTGTGACTCCGTGTAAACAGACACCTATCTACAGCTGGCCACTTGGCTACAGAACAGCCCTGTCTTTATATAGAGAGAAGAACTACTGACCCCACCACACACACACTTAGAGTCAGGCACGTACACTTACATGACCACACATACATAAACAGCCATAAGCACACATCTGCCTGACCATACAAAAATGCACACATTGTCCCTTCCTCACGCACGCTCCCCAGCCTAGTGTGCCCGCTCCCCTAGAGACAGACTGGCCGTGTTTACGGCTTTTCCGGAACTTTCACAGGAAGCGAGTGCTTCTCTCCACTTCCAACTTTGTATTTTTGCATCAACACTTGGTGGGGTTTATTTGTGCAGGACAACAGCGCTGGAGGATTTATTGCACTGTAATCTAAAGAGAGAGAGACCTAAATCCCATAATACAGCGGTCAGAATGCCTGTGAGAATGTAAACTGCAGGGAGAGTCAATTATACAAATAGAGATAGCTGTGATACTCTCAATGTTCTCTGTTGGAGGACACAGTGGATTCTCTCTGGAGGCAGAGGTACTGTCTGCCTGCCAGGAAAACACTCCAAACTCATTCCCATCTCTCCCTCTTCTCTTCTCCTGTCCTCTTGACCTAGTGGCTGGTTGTCCCTGGTGTTGTACATGGTGCGTGGTCATGCCAGATTCATCTTGTGTAACACGCCTCATTCACCTCTATCTAGGATGTACAACACTAGAATACACACACACACACACACACACACACACACACACACACACACACACACACACACACACACACACACACACACACACACACACACACACACACACACACACACACACACACACGCACACAGCTCATCCTCAACTGCTGCTGTACGTCTGAGGAAAGCAGATCTGTATCACTTAGTGTTGTTGTGCTGCTCAGTTCAGCCTTTCTCTCACACACACACACACACACACACACACACACACACACACACACACACACACACACACACACACACACACACACACACACACACACACACACACACACACACACACACACACACACACACACACACACACACACACACACACACACACACACACATCCACCACCTACCCCATTTCCCAGATGCCATAGGTAGTCCAACAGCTGGACATAAGCACATAAATCTGATCTGTCCGTCCCTCCACCCTGTTCATCTCTAATTATTGATAGAAGAGAACTGTTAATGCCTTCCATGTGATTCCTTCTCTCTTCCTTCTCTCTTTCTCTCTCTCTCCCTCCCTTCTCTCTCTCTCCCTTCTATCTTTCCCTCTCTCTCTCTCCCTCCCTTCTCTCTCTCTCCCTTCTATCTTTCCCTCTCTCTCTCTCTCCCTCCCTTCTATCTTTCCCTCTCTCTCTCTCCCTTCTCTCTCTCTCCCTTCTACCTTTCCCTCTCTCTCTCTCTCTCCCTTCTCTCTCTCTCCCTTCTATCTTTCCCTCTCTCTCTCTCCCTTCTCTCTCTCTCCCTTCTATCTTTCCCTCTCTCTCTCTCTCCCTTCTCTCTCTCTCTCTCCCTTCTCTGAACAGCTCATCACTCTTAAACAAGCCGTCTTTATCATCTCAGCCAACTAACTCCCCGTCCCTGAGCCCCCAAAAACAACCAGTGCAGAGAAAACTACAGCCTCCAACAGAGCATCGCACAGCCCAGCCTAACGTAGCACACAGCCCAGCCTAACGCAGCACACAGCCCAGCCTAACGCAGCACACAGCCCAGCCTAACGCAGCACACAGCCCAGCCTAACGCAGCACACAGCCCAGCCTAACGCAGCACACAGCCCAGCCTAACGCAGCACACTGCCCAGCCTAACGCAGCACACAGCCCAGCCTAACGCAGCACACTGCAAAGCCTAACGCAGCACACAGCCCAGCCTAACGCATCACACAGCCCAGCCTAACGCAGCACACTGCCCAGCCTAACGCAGCACACTGCCCAGCCTAACGCAGCACACAGCCCAGCCTAACGCATCACACAGCCCAGCCTAACGCAGCACACAGCCCAGCCTAACGCAGCACACTGCCCAGCCTAACGCAGCACACAGCCCAGCCTAACGCAGCACACAGCCCAGCCTAACGCAGCACACTGCCCAGCCTAACGCAGCACACTGCCCATCCTAACGCAGCACACAGCCCAGCCTAACGCAGCACACTGCCCAGCCTAACGCAGCACACAGCCCAGCCTAACGCAGCACACAGCCCAGCCTAACGCAGCACACAGCCCAGCCTAACGCAGCACACAGCCCAGCCTAACGCAGCACACAGCCCAGCCTAACGCAGCACACTGCCCAGCCTAACGCAGCACACAGCCCAGCCTAACGCAGCACACTGCAAAGCCTAACGCAGCACACAGCCCAGCCTAACGCATCACACAGCCCAGCCTAACGCAGCACACTGCCCAGCCTAACGCAGCACACAGCCCAGCCTAACGCAGCACACAGCCCAGCCTAACGCAGCACACAGCCCAGCCTAACACATCACACTGCCCAGCCTAATGCATCACACTGCCCAGCCTAATGCAGCACACAGCCCAGCCTAACGCAGCACACAGCCCAGCCTAACGCAGCACACAGCCCAGCCTAACGCAGCACACAGCCCAGCCTAACGCAGCACACAGCCCAGCCTAACGCAGCACACAGCCCAGCCTAACGCAGCACACAGCCCAGCCTAACGCAGCACACAGCCCAGCCTAACGCAGCACACAGCCCAGCCTAACGCAGCACACAGCCCAGCCTAACGCAGCACACTGCAAAGCCTAACGCAGCACACAGCCCAGCCTAACGCAGCACACAGCCCAGCCTAACGCATCACACTGCCCAGCCTAATGCAGCTCACAGCCCAGCCTAACGCAGCACACAGCCCAGCCTAACGCATCACACTGCCCAGCCTAATGCAGCTCACAGCCCAGCCTAACGCAGCACACAGCCCAGCCTAACGCAGCACACAGCCCAGCCTAACGCATCACACAGCCCAGCCTAACGTAGCACACAGCCCAGCCTAACGCATCACACAGCCCAGCCTAACGCATCACACAGCCCAGCCTAACGCAGCACACAGCCCAGCCTAACACAGCACACAGCCCAGCCTAACGTAAGGTAATTAGTCTCTAATTGAAATATGAAGATTGCCAGGTCATCAATGTACTTATCTTTACATATTGTTGTAAGTTGAATTATGATCTTTTTTTTATGGATGTAAAAACATGCTGATTGCCACTGATCACAATCAAGACTGTAGTGGCTGTATAAACACCCCTGGGAGTACAGGCAATTTACTATATCACAAATCTCAACAATGAAAAGTCCTGTATTTTATGGAAACAAACTTTATAGAAAACCATAGGTTAATCAACCAAATCTACTATGGCAAGTGATTTAGATGCACATCATCCACCAGGGATGGGCAACCTTTACTTACTTACTGTTGACAGTTAGATTTGTATAATACAAAAGATTAACTTTTGAAATGTGGTTGTGCATCAGCAGCAGCATGTCAATTAGCGCATCAGCTAACATTTGTTACATTGGTAAATTAGTTGAGCGGTCAGCTATCTAATCTTGTAGTAATCATGGTCCAATTACCTACTGGGGGGCCCCCATTGATATTGTTAGTCACTCTCACTCAGCTATATTAAAAAGTCACATTTTTCTCACCACCCATGGCAAAATGAGTAGAATTGCATTACATTTGTTGTAAAATTACTAAATCTTCTCTCCACCCCATGGCATAATGTGTAGAATTGCAGGAAATGAACTCTAAGACTTCTAAATGTGTTTCTCTCAAGGTGGGGGGCAAGGACCAGCAGACTGCATGTTTGGGTATGAATGTAGGTCCGCAGACCCATGAACCACTGAGGGCCCTCATTATGAGTTCAGAGTTTTGGTGGCCCCGACCCCAATCAAAGTTGCCCATCCCTGCAGTAAATGATTGAAGCCCACATCTTGGAACAGTTCTGTTATTTCCACGTTCTTTCCACACTTGTCTTTTTTTCCTCCAACCTCCTCAGACAATATTTATCATGCTGCTTGTGTATTACAAAACCCCAGAGCATTGTAACGGATACACAGAGATCCTAACAGCACTCTCAGACCAAGGCCCAGTCCCAAATACCACTCTATTCTCTACATCAGTCTTACTTTTTACCGGAGCCCTGTGGTTTTCCCTATTGGTCCTGGTTAAAAGTAGAGCACTATGTAGGGAATAGGGTGCCATTTGGGACACAGACCAAGGCTCCGAGCTGAGTAAATATTTGGAGGGCCTCGGTTCAGAGGAGACGCTCTGCTGTAAGAAGGCCCTTGAACTCTTGGCTGTCCCACATTGGGAGAGAGAGGCTTGAGTATGCTAGCAGTGTATGTATGTATGTGTGTGTGTGTGTGTGTGTGTGTGTGTGTGTGTGTGTGTGTGTGTGTGTGTGTGTGTGTGTGTGTGTGTGTGTGTGTGTGTGTGTGTGTGTGTGTGTGTGTGTGTGTGTGTGTGTGTGGTGTGTGGTGTCCGCTACACACCGATAAACACCCCGTGCCGTGTTCTGGCCTCTTGCGAGTGTTGTCAGGTAGAATAATACACACACTGAGGATACACTCACTTGCATAAATATACTAACTGGACACGCACACACGTATGCACACATGTTCGCACAAATGTTACAACACACATGATGTATGCATGCTCATACCTAAACAGTTTACACAGACACACACCTCTACTGTACAGACTCACAGTACTCTTTATACACACATTACACTAACATTCACTCAGCAGAGCCTGTTGACAGGAGTCTGTTGTGACTAGGAAGAGTGAAAATGAAATGTCTGTTTGTGATTCCCCCTCACTGTTACCCTTCCTTACAACAGCCATGGTCCTTTGAGAATGCCTTGTTGGGTGAGAGAGCGGAGGAAGGAGGGCAGGGGGAGGAGAGAGAGGGGGAGGAAGGAGGGCAGGGGGAGGAGAGAGACGGGGGAGGAAGGAGGGCAGGGGGAGGAGAGAGAGGGCGGAGGAAGGAGGGCAGGGGGGGAGGAGAGAGAGGGCGGAGGAAGGAGGGCAGGGGGAGGAGAGAGAGGGGGAGGAAGGAGGGCAGGGGGAGGAGAGAGAGGGCGGAGGAAGGAGGGCAGGGGGAGGAGAGAGAGGGCGGAGGAAGGAGGGCAGGGGGAGGGGAGAGAGAGGGGGAGGAAGGATGGCAGGGGGAGGAGAGAGAGGGGGAGGAAGGAGGGCAGGGGGGGGAGAGAGAGGGGGAGGAGAGAGGGGGGAGGAAGGAGGGCAGGGGGAGGAGAGAGAGGGCGGAGGAAGGAGGGCAGGGGGGGAGGAGAGAGAGGGCGGAGGAAGGGGGGCAGGGGGAGGGAGAGAGAGGGCGGAGGATGGAGGGCAGGGGGAGGAGAGAGAGGGGGAGGATGGAGGGCAGGGGGAGGAGAGAGAGGGGGGAGGAAGGAGGGCAGGGGGAGGAGAGAGAGGGGGAGGAAGGAGGGCAGGGGGAGGAGAGAGGGGGGAGCAAGGAGGGCAGGGGGAGGAGAGAGAGGGGGAGCAAGGAGGGCAGGGGGAGGAGAGAGAGGGGGAGGAAGGAGGGCAGGGGGAGGAGAGAGAGGGGAGGAGAGAGAGGGGGAGGAAGGAGGGCAGGGGGAGGAGAGAGAGGGGGAGGAAGGAGGGCAGGGGGAGGGAGAGAGAGGGCGGAGGAAGGAGGGCAGGGGGAGGAGAGAGAGGGGGAGGAAGGAGGGCAGGGGGAGGAGAGAGAGAGAGGGGAGGAGAGAGAGGGGGAGGAAGGAGGTTCAGGGGGAGGAGAGAGAGGGGGAGGGAGGAGAGAGAGGGGGAGGAAGGGGGGCAGGGGGAGGAGAGAGAGGGGGGAGGAAGGAGGGCAGGGGGAGGAGAGAGAGGGGGAGGAAGGAGGGCAGGGGGGGGAGAGAGAGGGGGAGGAAGGAGGGCAGGGGGAGGAGAGAGGGGGGGAGGAAGGAGGGCAGGGGGAGGAGAGAGAGGGGGAGGAAGGAGGGCAGGGGGAGGAGAGAGGGGGAGGAAGGAGGGCAGGGGGAGGAGAGAGGGGGAGGAAGGAGGGCAGGAGGAGGAGAGAGAGGGCGGAGGAAGGAGGGCAGGGGGAGGAGAGAGAGGGGGAGGAAGGAGGGCAGGGGGAGGAGAGAGAGGGCGGAGGAAGGAGGGCAGGGGGAGGAGAGAGAGGGGGGGGAGAGAGAGGGGGTGGAAGAAGGGCAGGGGGAGGAGAGAGAGGGGGGAGGAAGGAGGGCAGGGGGAGGAGAGAGAGGGCGGAGGAAGGAGGGCAGGGGGAGGAGAGAGAGGGGGAGGAAGGAGGGCAGGGGGAGGGAGAGGGGGGGGAAGGAGGGCAGGGGGAGGAGAGAGAGGGCGGAGGAAGGAGGGCAGGGGGAGGAGAGAGAGGGGGAGGATGGAGGGCAGGGGGAGGAGAGAGAGGGGGAGGAAGGAGGGCAGGGGGAGGGAGAGAGAGGGGGGAGGAAGGAGGGCAGGGGGAGGAGAGAGAGGGGGAGGAAGGAGGACAGGGGGAGGAGAGAGAGAGGGGGAGGAAGGAGGGCAGGGGGAGGAGAGAGAGGGGGAGGAAGGAGGGCAGGGGGAGGAGAGAGAGGGGCGGAGGAAGGAGGGCAGGGGAGGAGAGAGAGGGCGGAGGAAGGAGGGCAGGGGGAGGAGAGAGAGGGGGAGGATGGAGGGCAGGGGGAGGAGAGAGAGGGGGAGGAAGGAGGGCAGGGGGAGGAGAGAGAGGGGGAGGAAGGAGGGCAGGGGGAGGAGAGAGAGGGGGAGGAAGGAGGGCAGGGGGAGGAGAGAGAGGGGGAGGAGAGAGGACAGGGGGGGAGGAGAGAGAGGGGGAGGAAGAAGGGCAGGGGGAGGAGAGAGAGGGGGAGGAGAGAGGGGGGAGCAAGGAGGGCAGGGGGAGGAGAGAGAGGGGGAGGAAGGAGGGCAGGGGGAGGAGAGAGAGGGGGAGGAAGGAGGACAGGGGGAGGAGAGAGAGGGGGAGGAAGAAGGGCAGGGGGAGGAGAGAGAGGGGGAGGAAGGAGGGCAGGGGGAGGAGAGAGAGTGGGGAGGAAGGAGGCAAGGGGGGGAGAGAGAGGGGGGAGAGAGAGCGGGGAGGAAGGAGGGCAGGGGGAGGAGAGAGAGGGGAGGAAGGAGGGTAGGGGGGGGAGAGAGAGGGGGAGGAAGGAGGGCAGGGGGAGGAGAGAGAGGGGGAGGAAGGAGGGCAGGGGGGAGGAAGGAGGGCAGGGGGAGGAGAGAGAGGGAGGAAGGAGGGCAGGGGGAGGAGAGAGAGGGGGAGGAGAGGGAGGGGAGGAAGGAGGGCAGGGGGAGGGAGAGAGGGGGGGCAGGGGGGAGAGAGAGAGGGGAGGAAGGAGGGCAGGGGGAGGAAGGAGGGCAGGGGGGGAGAGAGAGGGGGAGGAAGGAGGGCAGGGGGAGGAGAGGAAGGGCGGAGGAAGGAGGGCAGGGGGGGAGAGAGAGGGGGGAGGAAGGAGGACAGGGGAGGAGAGAGAGAGAGAGTCAGTCAATCACAGCCAGGGAGAGGGGAGGAAGAAGGAGCAGAGGGGGGGGGCGTATAGGGGTGAGGGACGGGTGTCGCTGCAGGGCCCGTGTGAACTTCCTGTGAAGGTGTGGAGGATGAGGCGGCGCTGGGAACAGAGGCACATAAGCGGCACGCGGAGATGAGTGTCTGAGCCACGGCTTAGATGCGACTGTTTCACCCCGCCGTCCATCTCTCCCTCTATCCATCCTTCCATCCCTACTGGCTATGATGATATTCCACCAAGCTTCACAGACCTCTCCCAGAGCAGAGACATGGTGTACACTGTTGTCAGGGCACTGTAAAGGCTTCTCATCTCTTTCTCTCCTCTCTCTTGCTTTGTTGTTTCTTCTTTCTCTCTTCTTGCTCCTTGAAAAGCTTCACTCGCTGTTGAGTGTGTCAGGGAGGAAGGGGGTTGATGTGGGTCACAGCACCAGGAAAAGCCTGGGTGGAAACGTCCCAGCGTGGGGTAGCTGCTTCTCACACAACACTGTTACTGTTGACGTGACCTGACCCAGGTCTGGCCCGGGTCTGGTCCTGGTGCTGTACCGAGGTGGTGGGGAGTGGGCCCAGCAGGTGGTTATACCCACCACCTTACTGTTTCCTCTGTCACCCTTTCTTATTGTCTTTCTCTCTCTACATCTCTTTCTCTCGCTCTCTGGAGCAGAATATACCCTCTTCAGACTATAGTGTTTATCTCCTGACACTCTGTCATGTGGAGGGACTTCCAGCCCCTACAGTAATTCCATCTAGACACCCAGTCATTATTTTAATAAAATGCAATTACCATCATCACTGGGACAATTGGGTTTTGTGACTGCCCTTTTATGTACCCCTGCCCTCTCCAGCCCCCTCATCCCACCCCCCACTAGACAAATACCCTGACCGTCCCCACCACACTACTTAATGCCTTGGAGGCAGGTCAAGCCGTGGGCTGTGGGCCATGGGCCTGTAGGGAGGTCAGAGGGAAAACACACGCTGTATTGTGTTGTTTAATTCCACGTAATCTAAAGTGTTCCATGGGAGGGGGGTCCAGTGGTCTGGGGGTCCCTCTCCTCCCCTCCCTTCTCCCCCCGCTGTGGAATTTCATTAAAGTGTTAAAAGAGAGGCTTCCATTTATCATGGATGTCAGAGCCCAGTGTAAAGTGTGTTTTAAAATGTGTTTCAGTGTGGTTTGGAGAGGAGGGCCCGTTTTCCCTCCATGTGGTTTTAGGTCATGCGGGGGGCCACTGTTGTGGGACAGCGTCACACGGGGTGGTGGGGTGAGAGGAAAGCTTTTGTGCTAAGTGATATAAAGACGACCCGGCCACACTGAGCAGCCTTTGTTCTGGGCTGGGCTGCCTTTGTTCCTGCAAAATATGATTTGAGATTAGGACCCCAGGGCAGGCATCTTTTTCAATGAACCGTTTTTGTCTTTTTCTGCCAGCTATTCTAATCAGCAGGCCAGGCCTGGGAGATGACTGGGGAGAGACACGCAGGATAAAGATGCAGTGTTCAGGAGGAGAGTGGTTGCAAGGAAGGAATTCCAGGATCTGTCATCTGCCAGACATTAACCCCTTATCTTTCCTCCTTACACCCCCTAAAACCCTACCCCCCACACACACACACTCTTTCACCCCTCCTCTCGTCTTTCCTCCATCCACCACCTCGTCTTTCCTCTAGCCATTCTTCCATCCCCAGATTCCTTCCCGTGGTTTGGGGTGACCTCTCCAGCTACAGATTCCTTCTTGTGGTTTGGGGTGACCTCTCCAGCTCCAGATTCCTTCCTGTGGTTTGGGATGACCTCTCCATCCCCAGATTCCTCCCTGTGGTTTGGGGTGACCTCTCCAGCTACAGATTCCTTCTTGTGGTTTGGGGTGACCTCTCCATCCCCAGATTCCTCCCTGTGGTTTGGGGTGACCTCTCCATCCCCAGATTCCTTCCTGTGGTTTGGGGTGACCTCTCCATCAGATTCCTTCCATCCCCAGATTCCTTCCTGTGGTTTGTGGACTCCTTTTGGGGGGTGACCTCTCCATCCCCAGATTCCTTCCTGTGGTTTGGGGGTGACCTCTCCATCCCCAGATTCCTTCCTGTGGTTTGGGGTGACCTCTCCATCCCCAGATTCCTTCCTGTGGTTTGGGGGTGACCTCTCCATCCCCAGATTCCTTCCTGTGGTTTGGGGTGACCTCTCCATCCCCAGATTCCTCCCTGTGGTTTGGGGGTGACCTCTCCATCCCCAGATTCCTCCCTGTGGTTTGGGGTGATCTCTCCATCCCCAGATTCCTCCCTGTGGTTTGGGGTGACCTCTCCATCCCCAGATTCCTCCCTGTGGTTTGGGGTGACCTCTCCAGCTCCAGATTCAGCCCCAGAGACACACTATAATAACATGGAGGATCTTTCTAGACCTTCCATGTTATCTGCTGTCGTGTATCGTGGAATGGAAAGATTGAGAAGCTTCGTCTCTTCTGGACCCGAAATACAGATATGGAACAGCACCTTCTCTCCTTTTTCTCTCTCAATCTGTCCCTCTCTCTCTCTACGAGGTGCTGGCAGCCCTGGGGATATGCCAGGCTTTCAATTCACTGTGGGAAGGGACTCGGTACATCTAAAAAGATGGGAGGGTGAGTATCACGCCTGCAGAAAATGGTCAACCTCACTCTGCTAGGGAGAGCAGCCTGAGGCATCCTGCCTGTCCCCGGGCACACCTCTAGGGAGAGCAGCCTGAGGCATCCTGCCTGTCCCCGGGCACTCCTCTAGGGAGAGCAGCCTGAGGCATCCTGCCTGTCCCCGGGCACTCCTCTAGGGAGAGCAGCCTGAGGCATCCTGCCTGTCCCCGGGCACTACTCTAGGGAGAGCAGCCTGAGGCATCCTGCCTGTCCCCGGGCACTCCTCTAGGGAGAGCAGCCTGAGGCATCCTGCCTGTCCCCGGGCACTCCTCTAGGGAGAGCAGCCAGAGGCATCCTGCCTGTCCCCGGGCACTCTTCTAGGGAGAGCAGCCTGAGGCATCCTGCCTGTCCCCGGGCACTCCTCTAGGGAGAGCAGCCTTAGGCATCCTGCCTGTCCCCGGGCACTCCTCTAGGGAGAGCAGCCTGAGGCATCCTGCCTGTCCCCGGGCACTCCTCTAGGGAGAGCAGCCTGAGGCATCCTGCCTGTCCCCGGGCACTCCTGTAGGGAGAGCAGCCTGAGGCATCCTGCCTGTCCCCGGGCACTCCTCTAGGGAGAGCAGCCTGAGGCATTCTGCCTGTCCCCGGGCACTCCTGTAGGGAGAGCAGCCTGAGGCATCCTGCCTGTCCCCGGGCACTCCTCTAGGGAGAGCAGCCTGAGGCATCCTGCCTGTCCCCGGGCACTCCTCTAGGGAGAGCAGCCAGAGGCATCCTGCCTGTCCCCGGGCACTCCTCTAGGGAGAGCAGCCTGAGGCATCCTGCCTGTCCCCGGGCACTCCTGTAGGGAGAGCAGCCTGAGGCATCCTGCCTGTCCCCGGGCACTCCTCTAGGGAGAGCAGCCTGAGGCATTCTGCCTGTCCCCGGGCACTCCTCTAGGGAGAGCAGCCTGAGGCATCCTGCCTGTCCCCGGGCACTCCTCTAGGGAGAGCAGCCAGAGGCATCCTGCCTGTCCCCGGGCACTCCTCTAGGGAGAGCAGCCTGAGGCATCCTGCCTGTCCCCGGGCACTCCTCTAGGGAGAGCAGCCAGAGGCATCCTGCCTGTCCCCGGGCACTCCTCTAGGGAGAGCAGCCTGAGGCATCCTGCCTGTCCCCGGGCACTCCTCTAGGGAGAGCAGCCAGAGGCATCCTGCCTGTCCCCGGGCACTCCTCTAGGGAGAGCAGCCAGAGGCATCCTGCCTGTCCCCGGGCACTCCTCTAGGGAGAGCAGCCAGAGGCATCCTGCCTGTCCCCGGGCACTCCTCTAGGGAGAGCAGCCAGAGGCATCCTGCCTGTCCCCAGGCACTCCTCTAGGGAGAGCAGCCAGAGGCATCCTGCCTGTCCACTGTTTTTAATGATATCTGCTGTAAAGTGCAGAGCGGAGCAAATGCGTCAGGAAAGGTTAAGACGGGCTTTAGTCAACCTTTGTTGTTGTTTTTGCTGGGTTTAAAAAAAATCTGGTTTAGGAATAATTGATCTGTTTTTTTTATCCGGTGTAGGCTTGATGGAAGATCTCTCTTGGGAAGTACAGTGTGCGGTTGAAGTGAGGGATTTGTTCAAATGAAGCTCTTAAAGATCATGTAACATAAGTGGAAACAAATGTGAATGCCTTGCCATGTTCCTTCATGGGAAGCTACACAGCCCTATGCCCATTCCTAGTCTTAGCCTCAGCCCTAACTTTAGCCCAGCACCACCCCTAACTCCATCCCCAGCACCAGTCCCAACTCTACTCCCAGCACCAGTCCCAACTCTAGCCCCAGCACCAGCCCTAACTCTACTCCCAGCACCAGTCCCAACTCTACACCAGTCCCAACTCTACTCCCAGCACCAGTCCCAGCACCAGTCCCAGCTCCAGCCCCAGCACCAGTCCCAACTCTACTCCCCGCACCAGTCCCAACTCTACTCCCCGCACCAGCCCCAACTCTACTCCCAGCACCAGTCCCAACTCTACTCCCAGCACCAGTCCCAACTCTACTCCCAGCACCAGTCCCAACTCCAGCCCCAGCATCAGCCCTAACTCCAGCCCCAGCACCAGTCTCAACTCTACTCCCAGCACCAGTCCCAACTCTACTCCCAGCACCAGTCCCAACTCCATCCCCAGCACCAGCCCTAACTCCAGCCCCAGCACCAGCCCTAACTCCAGCCCCAGCACCAGCCCTAACTCCAGCCCCAGCACCAGTCCCAACTCCATCCCCAGCACCAGTCTCAACTCTATCCCCAGCACCAGTCTCAACTCTATCCCCAGCACCAGTCTCACCCCTTTTCCCCAGCACCAGTCCCAACTCTACTCCCAGCACCAGCCCTAACTCCATCCCCATCACCTACCCAACTCTACTCCCAGCACCAGTCCCAACTCTACTCCCAGCACCAGTCCCAACTCCATCCCCAGCACCAGCCCTAACTCCATCCCCAGCACCAGCCCTAACTCCATCCCCAGCACCAGCCCTAACTCCATCCCCAGCACCAGTCCCAACTCCATCCCCAGCACCAGTCCCAACTCCATCCCCAGCACCAGTCCCAACTCCATCCCCAGCACCAGTCCCAACTCCATCCCCAGCACCAGTCTCAACTCTATCCCCAGCACCAGTCCCAACTCCATCCCCAGCACCAGCCCTAACTCCATCCCCAGCACCTACCCAACTCTACTCCCAGCACCAGTCCCAACTCAATCCCTAGCACCAGCCCTAACTCCAGACCCAGCACCAGTCCCAACTCTACTCCCAGCACCAGCCCTAACTCCAGCACCAGCCCTAACTCCAGCACCAGCCCTAACTCCAGCACCAGCCCTAACACCAGCACCAGCCCTAACTCCAGCCCTTGTCCAACCAAATCAAAGACTAAGATCTAACCCCTGCTCTAACCTTAAAGGAAAAGTCCACCCCAAAAATATATATATATATTTTTTCATTAGTCCACTGTTGATACATATGAAAAAATGCATTATCATGATGATGTGGCAAGAGCCACTTTGTTTCTAGAAAGTCCAATATCTTGAAAACTTGACTGCTGAAATGCAAAACATTTTGGGACTCTATCAACAGTGGACATTTTTTTTTTCCTTTAAACCACAACCCAACCTCATTCTCAGCCCTAGCCTTAACACCAGGCCAACCTAGTCAAACACTAAGACTTAGCCTCTACTCTAACCTTAGACCAAAATCACTGCCCAGACCGAATAGGAGATGTGAGAGAGGTCCTGGGCTTCCTAGCCCCCTGTCCCTGGCTCTGTCCCTGGCTCTGTCCCTGTCCCTGGCTCTGGCTCTGTCCTTGTCCCTGGCTCTGTCCTTTTCCGTTGCTCTGTCCTTTTCCGTTGCTCTGTCCTTGTCCCTGGCTCTGTCCCTGGCTCTGGCTCTGTCCCTGGCTCTGTCCCTGGCTCTGGCTCTGTCCTTGTCCCTGGCTCTGTCCTTTTCCGTTGCTCTGTCCTTTTCCGTTGCTCTGTCCTTTTCCGTTGCTCTGTCCTTTTCCGTTGCTCTGTCCTTGTCCCTGGCTCTGTCCTTGTCCCTGGCTCTGTCCTTGTCCCTGGCTCTGTCCTTGTCCCTGGCTCTGTCCTTGTCCCTGGCTCTGTCCTTGTCCCTGACTCTGTCCCTGGCTCTGTCATTGTCCCTGGCTCTGTCCCTGGCTCTGTCCTTGTCCCTGGCTCTGTCATTGTCCCTGGCTCTGTCCCTGGCTCTGTCCTTGTCCCTGACTCTGTCCCTGGCTCTGTCATTGTCCCTGGCTCTGTCCCTGGCTCTGTCCTTGTCCCTGGCTCTGTCCTTGTCCCTGACTCTGTCCCTGGCTCTGGCTCTGAGCGGTGTGTAGGAGGCCGAGCTATGCTGGCGATCTGTTTTACATGGCAATGAATGATGGTCAAAGAAACCATCTCCTGTGTCAAAGCACCCAACAAATATGCCTTTCTCACGGGCTCGGCCAGGCCAGGAGAAGTGCCCCTTTGTCGCGACAGACGCACATGCTATCAGCTTCCCTGTATCTCTATAAAATATGCCCCATTGTCCCAGAAGCCAACTCTGTGTACTCCAAACCAGCAGCATTCCTGAAGTACACCCCCCCTCCCCTCCCTCTTCTCTCCTCCCTGCCTCCAGCCATTCTTAGGACTCACTCCTTCAATCCTTCCCTCTTCCATCAGTAGTATCAGTGGAATGCTTTCTCAGAGAGAAAGGAGGGGGAGACAGCCTAGCATGTCTGTCCTTTCTGTCCCTCACTGCTACCCGTAGGGGGCAGTATTCCTGTTGTGGTTAACCGCGTGTCTCGTCACCACATCGTGCCGTAAATAAAAGACAGTGAATCCCCCAGTGCCTGGTGAGCCGCTTCCATTTGTGAGTGATGGGGAGCAGCTTGTTCACTGTGCCCAGGGCATTGCCAGCCGCTGCTGGGGATAGTGGGAGGTGATTTGTTGTGTTTATCTCCTTGGCATACATCTCTCCACACACACTCACACTCACACACACTCACTCTCTCTAACAGAACATAGATGGAGATCTGAAACAGAACACACTCCCCGAGGAGCGGTGGAGGTTCTGTTCTGGGGTAAATATGGTTATTCAGAAGAAAAACGAGGTAGTGGGAGTCTATTTTAAAAGCGTATTGCTCTTTTCACGGTGTTGCTAATGTTGGATTGTTTTTCATCAAGGAGCTATTTACTTGAGTCCAGCTTGTAGTGTGTGTGTGTGTGTGTGTGTGTGTGTGTGTGTGTGTGTGTGTGTGTGTGTGTGTGTGTGTGTGTGTGTGTGTGTGTGTGTGTGTGTGTGTGTGTGTGTGTGTGTGTGTGTGTGTGTGTGTGTGTGTGTGTGTGTGTGTGTGTGTGTGTGTGTGTGAGAGAGAAAAAAAAAGCCTGGCCTTCCTGCAGCCCTGATGGCAGAGAAAAGCATGTATTTCTAGGTATGTGAAAGCTGTGGGTCTCTACACACTTCTGGGATGGATTATGTCGTGCCTTTGGAAAAATAGAAACCCACCGACCGACCAGAGACAGCTATTTGGACCACTTAAGTTAGCTCCCAATTGTAAACCATAAAAGCAGTGTATTTTTCCCTCTCTTTTCCTAGGGTGTCCTTGTTACTCCCAGTGCTGGGTTTTGGTGTGTTGGAAACTGAAATGCAAGTCAGGTGTCTGGAGAAAGTGTATCCCCCATGCAGGTCCTGTTCTACATGTGTTGTACAAGGCCACTATCAGACCAGAACTGTGGTGCTTCATCCATGCTATTGTCTAACACGACTACAATGCTATCCTGCTACTCCATCCATCCTCTAACTGGCACTGTGTCTGCATACTGTACACATCGCCACTGACTGTCTGCATACTGTACACACCGCCACTGACTGTCTGCATACTGTACACACCACCATTGACTGTCTGCATACTGTACACACCACCACTGACTGTCCGCATACTGTACACACCACCACCGACTGTGTCTGCACCTGATCACTATCAGTTTGACAGAGCCTAGCAGTAACCCCTCTGATGATGACGTCAGCATCATGAACCTTCCCTAGTCCCAGTCTTAGCCTTAGCCCCAGTCTTAGCCTTATTCCCAGCCTTAGTCTTAGCCTTAGCCCCATTCTTAGCCTTAGCCCCAGTCTTAGCCTTAACCCCAACCTTAGTCTTAGCCCCAGTCTTAGCCTTAGCCCCAGTCTTAGCCTTATTCCCAGCCTTAGTCTTAGCCTTAACCCCAGTCTTAGCCTTAGCCCCAGTCTTAGCCTTAACCCCAGTCTTTGCCTTAGCCCCAACCTTAGTCTTAGCCCCAGTCTTAGCCTTAGCCTCAGTCTTAGCCTTAGCACCAGTCTTAGTCTGAGTCTTAGCCCCAGCCTTAGTCTTAGCCCCAGTCTTAGCCTTAGCCTCAGTCTTAGCCTTAGCACCAGTCTTAGCCTCAGTCTTAGCCTTAGCACCAGTCTTAGTCTGAGTCTTAGCCCCAGCCTTAGTCTTAGCCCCAGCCTTAGTCTTAGCCCCAGTCTTAGCCTCAGTCTTAGTCTTAGCCCCAGTCTTAGCCTCAGTCTTAGCCTTAGCACCAGTCTTAGTCTGAGCCTTAGCCCCAGCCTTAGTCTTAGCCCCAGTCTTAGCCTCAGTCTTAGCCTTAGCACCAGTCTTAGTCTGAGTCTTAGCCCAGCCTTAGTCTTAGCCCTAGCTTCAGCTTCAGCCCTTAGCGTGCACACACTCACACTCTTCACATACGCTGCTGCTTCTCTGTTTATTATTTATCCTGATAGCCCAGTCACTTTTACCCCTACCCACATGTACATATTACCTACCTCGTACCCCTGCAAATTGACTCTGTATTTTTACTCCTTGTATATGGCCTCATTTTTGTTGTTTTATTGTGTTACTATTTCCTATTTTTTTAGGTCATTTGTCTTTTTAACTCTGCACTGTTGGGAACGGGCTCATAAGTCAGCACGTCACAGTAAAGTCTACACCTGTTGTATTCAGCGCATGTGAGAAATAAAACGGGATTGATTTGATTAACCCCTGCCCCATCCCCAACACCAACCTTAGCCCCTCTTACCTGATCAGTATCAGTTAGACTGAGCCCAACACGAACCCCTCTGATGATGAAGTCAGCACCATGACCACTACAGTCCTAATGGAGTCTTCCCTGTCTTTGTCCTTAACCATCTATTCCCATCAATTATTCAGCAGGGAAAGGAAAGCGTTTGAGTGTGTAACACTGATCCACTGCAACTGAACAATCTATTCTGCACTGCGGTGTGAGTCTTGAAATACTGCCTACTCAGGCAGACCACTCTGTAAATGAGCAGTATACTAAGGAGACGGTTGTTTTAAAGATGTTAAATATGCGGAAGATGATGTAGCTAGTCTGTGGAAGACGATGTAGCTAGTCTGTGGAATAGGATGTAGCTAGTCTGTGGAAGAGGATGTAGCTAGTCTGTGGAAGAGGATGTAGCTAGTCTGTGGAATAGGATGTAGCTAGTCTGTGGAAGAAGATGTAGCACACTTGGAGTTTGCCAAAAGTCACCTAAAGGAATCTAGGACCATGAGAAAGATTCTCTGGTCTGATGAAACCAAGATTGAACTCTTTGGCCTGAATGCAAATACGTCTGGAGCAAACCTGTCGCCATAGTTTTCAGCAGCAGGGACTTGGAGACTAGTCAGGGTCGAGGGAAAGATGAATGGCACAAAGTACAGAGAGATCCTTGATGAAAACCTGCTCCAGAGCGCTCAGGACCTCAGACTGGGGCGAAGCACACAGCCAAGACAATGCCGTAGTGGCTTCGGGACCAGTCTCTGAATGTCCTCAAGTTGCCCAGCCAGAGCCCGGACTTGAACCCGATCTAATATCTTTGGAGAGACCTGAAAATAGCTGTGCAGCAACACTTCCCATCCAACCTGACAGAGCTTGAGAGGATCTGCAGAGAAGAATGGGAGAAACTCCCCAAATATAGGTGTGCCAAGCTTGTAGCGTCATATCCAAGAAGACTCGAGGCTGTAATCGCTGCCAAAGGTGCTTCAACAAAGTACTGAGTAAAGGGTCTGAATACGTAAAATATCTAAATGTGATTTTTCCTGTTTTTGCTTTGTAATTACGGGGTATTGTGTGAAGATTGATGAGGCAAATCAATTTTAGAGTAAGCTTCTAACTTAACAAAATAGGGAAAAAGTCTGAATACTTTCCGAATCCGCTGTATGGAAGAGGATATAGCTACAGTAGCATATGGAAGAGGATATAGCTACAGTAGCATATGTAAGAGGATATAGCTACAGTAGCATATGGAAGAGGATATAGCTACAGTAGCATATGGAAGAGGATATAGCTACAGTAGCATATGGAAGAGGATATAGCTACAGTAGCATATGGAAGAGGATATAGCTACAGTAGCATATGGAAGAGGATATAGCTACAGTAGCATATGTAAGAGGATGTAGCTACAGTAGCATATGGAAGAGGATATAGCTACAGTAGCATATGTAAGAGGATATAGCTACAGTAGCATATGTAAGAGGATATAGCTACAGTAGCATATGGAAGAGGATATAGCTACAGTAGCATATGTAAGAGGATATAGCTACAGTAGCATATGGAAGAGGATATAGCTACAGTAGCATATGGAAGAGGATGTAGCTACAGTAGCATATGGAAGAGGATATAGCTACAGTAGCATATGGAAGAGGATATAGCTACAGTAGCATATGTAAGAGGATATAGCTACAGTAGCATATGTAAGAGGATATAGCTACAGTAGCATATGTAAGAGGATATAGCTACAGTAGCATATGTAAGAGGATATAGCTACAGTAGCATATGGAAGAGGATATAGCTACAGTAGCATATTGAAGAGGATATAGCTACAGCAGCATATGTAAAAGGATATAGCTACAGTAGCATATGTAAGAGGATATAGCTACAGTAGCATATGGAAGAGGATATAGCTACAGTAGCATATGTAAGAGGATATAGCTACAGTAGCATATGGAAGAGGATATAGCTACAGTAGCATATGGAAGAGGATGTAGCTACAGTAGCATATGGAAGAGGATATAGCTACAGTAGCATATGGAAGAGGATATAGCTACAGTAGCATATGTAAGAGGATATAGCTACAGTAGCATATGTAAGAGGATATAGCTACAGTAGCATATGGAAGAGGATATAGCTACAGTAGCATATGTAAGAGGATGTAGCTACAGTAACATATGTAAGAGGATGTAGCTACAGTAGCATATGTAAGAGGATGTAGCTACAGTAGCATATGTAAGAGGATGTAGCTACAGTAGCATATGTAAGAGGATGTAGCTACAGTAGCATATATGTAAGAGGATGTAGCTACAGTAGCATATGTAAGAGGATGTAGCTACAGTAGCATATGTAAGAGGAAGTAGCATATGTAAGAGGATGTAGCTACAGTAGCATATGTAAGAGGATGTTGTATGTGTCAGGAGGTACGAGGATAGGGGGGAAAGGAAGCAAAGGCGTAGTGAAAGGAAAATAGAGAAACAAATGGTAACATCTTAGTGTCAGAGTTGATCAACGAAACAGGCCGATAGCAGTTGGTGTTGAGGGCTATGAGTCCACTAGAGGACTACAGACCATGTGGGGGGGGGGGGTTGTGGAGGAGCCTGTCTGTCTCGGTCTGAGAGAAGGTTGAGTGGATGTGAGAGGAGACGGGACAGAGGGCAGGGTGAGTGATGCTAATTGAGATTAGCGCCTGGTGCTCTAAATTGACACAGGCTGCATGGGCTGCCCAGCAGACACACACACACTCCCAGAGACTCCCAGGCTGTCAGACCTAGGCAGCCTTGTGTTTTTTTCCTTCCTGGGGGGCGGCAGGAAGGATACTGAATGGACGAAAAAATGAAAGAAGAATAAGAAAAGAAATAGCCAGAGGAAAAGTGGCTGAAAATAGCAATGATCCTGAAATGGAGAAAGAGAATTTAAAAAATCCTTCCTTGTCTTTTCATTTCTCCCCTCAACCCCCACTTTCACTGGACTGATGGAACCAGACTTCCCATTAGTTCAGAATAAAATCCATAGGGTTTCCCGTGAAGAAGGGCCCAGCTTGGGATGCCTGTGAAAGTCAATTAGATCCACACTGACGGAGGCTACATCCTAAATCAAACCATATTCCCTATATAGTGCACTGCTATATAGGGAATATGATTCCATTTGGGACGTAGCCTCCGTCAGCTAGTGCCCTATATAGAGAATAGGGTGCCACAGGCTTTTGCACCCTGTACCCTGACAGACCACCCGACAGACCCTGGACTAACTGTGTGAAGAGGGTGGGGGGGGGTTAGAAGGGGGGGTATTAGATCTATGATCTGAGAGTGCTGTATTGAATATTTTATTGACTGTCTGCTTGCCCTGTGTTGACCTGCCTGACATGCTAACTCCTGGGCCTGCTGGAGACGCCACGTCAGTTCACATCAGAGCAGCCGGTCGTGAGTCTCCCAAAGCATTTCCTGTGAATAAACTCTGGCACAGCGGGGAGGGGGACCAGAACTAGACCACGGCAGCGAGGGAACACTGGTGCACTCCAGACCAAGACAGACACATTCGTACGCGCACACGTGTGCTCAAGCACATGCATGTACACACACTCACATGCACATAAACACACGATACACACACACAATCTTTCTCTCATCTGCACAGACAGAGACAGACAGACACAGTACAAACAAACACACTCTCCCTCTCAAGGACTGGTGAAAGTGTCGGCCTTAAACCTTCTGTAAATTGCGTCATCTCTGGTCACATGTACGCTTCATGTACCTGGAATAGTGGGACTCACTGACAATGTTGCTGTTGCGCACTGTTTCATTGCTCATTTGTGACATTCCAATTGTCACTTAACTTCCTTTACATTTCAAGATCATTTTGAACAAGAATTTGACCTCTCCCCCTCTTCCAATCTCACTCTCTCCTCCTCTCTCTCTGCCCCCCTGCCTTCTCCCCCTCTCCTCTCCCTCTGTCCCCCTGCCTTTGCCCCCTCCTCCTCTCTCTCTGCCACCCTGCCTTTTCCCCCTCCTCTCTCTCTGCCCCCTGCCTTTGCCCCCTCCTCCTCTCTCTCTCTGCCCCCTGCCTTTGCCCCCTCCTCCTCTCTCTCTGCCCCCTGCCTTTGCCCCCTCCTCCTCTCTCTCTGCCCCCTGCCTTTGCCCCCTCCTCCTCTCCCTCTGCCACCCTGCCTTTGCCCCCTCCTCCTCTCTCTCTGCCACCCTGCCTTTGCCCCCTCCTCCTCTCTCTCTGCCCCCTGCCTTTGCCCCCTCCTCCTCTCCCTCTGCCCCCTGCCTTTGCCCCCTCCTCCTCTCTCTCTGCCCCCTGCCTTCTCCCCCTCCTCTTCTCTCTCTGCCCCCTGCCTTTCCCCCTCCTCCTCTCTCTCTGCCCCCTGCCTTTGCCCCCTCCTCCTCTCTCTCTGCCTTTGCCCCTCCTCCTCTCTCTCTGCCCCCTGCCTTGCCCCCCTGCCTTCCCCCCCTCCTCCTCTCTCTCTGCCCCCTGCCTTCTCCCCCTCCTCTTCTCTCTCTGCCCCCTGCCTTTCCCCCCCCCCTCCTCCTCTCTTTCTGCCCCCTGCCTTTGCCCCTCCTCCTCCTCTCTTTCTGCCCCCTGCCTTTGCCCCTCCTCCTGTCTCTCTGCCCCCTGCCCCCCCCCCTCCTCCTCTCTCTCTGCCCCCTGCCTTTGCCCCCTCCTCCTCTCTCTCTGCCCCCTGCCTTCCCCCCTCCTCCTCTCTCTGCCCCCTGCCTTCCCCCCCCTCCTCCTCTCTCCTTGCCCCCCTGCCTTTGCCCCTCCTCCTCTCTCTCTGCCCCCTGCCTTTGCCCCCTCCTCCTCTTTCTCTGCCCCCTGCCTTTGCCCCCTCCTCCTCTCTCTCTGCCCCCTGCCTTTGCCCCCTCCTCCTCTCTCTCTGCCCCCTGCCTTTGCCCCCTCCTCCTCTCTCTCTCGCACCTCATTACTGGCGACATGGACCTGTACTTCCTGATGCGCCACCCCCAGGTGGTAAGGGAAGGCAACAACACATTTGCCACACAGATCCTCAACAATGTGGCCCCTCAGGGGTCAAGCACGACTCCAACACAATTCCCGACGGCACAACAGTGGTAGGCCTGATCACCGACAACGATGAGACAGCTTATAGGGAGGAGGTCAGAGACCTGGCAGTGTGGTGCCAGGACAACAACCTTTCCCGCAATGTGAGCAAGACAAAGGAGCTGATCGTGGACTACAGGAAAGGGTGGGCCAAACAGGCCCCCATTAACATCAATGGGGCTGTAGCTGAGCATCTGACCGCAAGGCGCTACAGAGGGTACTGCGTACGGCCCAGTACATCACTGGGACCAAACTTACTACCATTCAGGACCTATATACTAGGCGATGTCAGACGAAGGCCTAAAGAATTCTCAAACACACACTCACAAACTCCACGGGAAGAATCTCCAGGAATGAAGCAGCCCCTTCATTGACTACACACACGCACCCCAAATCCCCTGACCTGTCACAAAGAGGAGAGGTCCAGTCACCCAAGTCATAGACTGTCCTCTCTGCTACCGCACAGCAAGCAGTACCGGAGAACCGAGGCTCCTTAACAGCCATAATACTGCTGAACAATTAATCAAATGGCCACCTGGACTATTTACATTGACCCCCCCCACACTGCTGCTACTTGCGGTTTATTATCTATTCATAGTCGCTTTACCCCTACCTACCTCGACTAACTTATATCCCCGCACATTGACTCGGTACCTGTTGTATTCGGCGCATGTGACAAATAACTTTTGATTTGATAGTCTTTCGAATGTGTTAAAAGTCAGTCAGGCAGAAACGTCAGCATCGAACTTGCTGCTCTCACAGAGCTCTTTACTTTTTCATGAAGATGACACTGGCTCTCATCTCAGCGGACAGGGCTGCTGACCAGAGACTAACTACACTGATCCTACATCAGAGAAGACAAAGAAGTACTGTATACTGAGCATACGGAGGAGACACATCTGATATAGATATGGGTATGTCTGACCAGAGAGGACGTAGTGTTTATTATACTTATCCTGGGTCAGAGCCTCTTCATCTCATTCTCCTAGGTCGTCAACATAGTCATTAGAGCCTTCCCACTTACGGCTCACATTCACAAAAATATCCCTTCTCTGATTCTCTCTGTTCTTGTTCCGTCTTTCTTCTCTCTTTCTCTTGCCTGCTCTCTCTCCCTCTCTCTGAATGACATGAAAAGGCTATGCAGTGATGCCAACCCTGAAGAACCACCTCGCTGTCACAAAGAGGAGAGGTTGGGGTTCCACAACCTCTGGCCTTGTTTGTTTGCCTTACACTGTCATCCACTGCCTTACATTATCATCCACAGCCTTACACTGTCATCCACTGCCTTACACTCTCATCCTCTGCCTTACACTGTCATCCACTGCCTTACACTGTCATCCACTGCCTTACACTCTCATCCTCTGCCTTACACTGTCATCCACTGCCTTACACTGTCATCCACTGCCTTACACTGTCATCCACTGCCTTACACTGTCATCCACAGCCTTACACTGTCATCCTCTGCCTTACACTGTCATCCTCTGCCTTACACTGTCATCCTCTGCCTTACACTGTCATCCACAGCCTTACACTGTCATCCACTGCCTTACACTGTCATCCACAGCCTTACACTGTCATGCACTGCCTTACACTGTCATCCAATTGCCTTACACTGTCATCCACTGCCTTACACTGTCATCCTCTGCCTTACACTGTCATCTACTGCCTTACACTGTCATCCTCTGCCTTACACTGTCATCCACAGCCTTACACGGTCATCCACAGCCTTACACGGTCATCCACAGCCTTACACTGTCATCCACAGCCTTACACCGTCTTCCTCTGCCTTACACTGTCATCCTCTGCCTTACACTGTCATCCACAGCCTTACACTGTCATCCACAGCCTTACACTGTCATCCTCTGCCTTACACTGTCATCCTCTACCTTACACTGTCATCCTCTGCCTTACACTGTCATCCTCTGCCTTACACTGTCATCCTCTGCCTTACACTGTCATCCAATTGCCTTACACTGTCATCCACAGCCTTACACTGTCATCCTCTGCCTTACACTGTCATCCTCTGCCTTACACTGTCATCCTCTGCCTTACACTGTCATCCTCTGCCTTACACTGTCATCCAATTGCCTTACACTGTCATGCACTGCCTTACACTGTCATCCTCTGCCTTACACTGTCATCCTCTGCCTTACACTGTCATCCTCTGCCTTACACTGTCATGCACTGCCTTACACTGTCATCCAATTGCCTTACACTGTCATGCACTGCCTTACACTGTCATGCACTGCCTTACACTGTCATCCAATTGCCTTACACTGTCATCCACTGACTTACACTGTCATCCACTGCCAAAACTCTACCCGCCAATCGGTCCATAGAAATGCTTTCAAAAAAACATTATTTTTGATGGGATTATAGTTTAAGTTTTCAATTATGAGTCACGCCAGAGCACACTGCCAGACCCCATGCTGTGTGTGACGCTGTGACCCACGCCTGTCCTACACACACACACACACACACACACACACACACACACACACACACACACACACACACACACACACACACACACCCTCAGGCTCTCCTCCACACCACGCTTCCTGTCCACATCGATCACTCTCTGGCATTGCCGCCACACAGATGTCTCCATCTTTCGTCCTTCCTCCCTCCAAAGCCTGTGTTAGACAGAGTGGTGGGGGGCTCTTGATAGTGAAGAGGACCCCCAGTGTTGCAACTTGTAGCTCAAACAAAAAAACGGAATATGACCGGGTGTCATCATAGCTGTGTGTGTGTGTGTGTGTGTGTGTGTGTGTGTGTGTGTGTGTGTGTGTGTGTGTGTGTGTGTGTGTGTGTGTGTGTGTGTGTGTGTGTGTGTGTGTGTGTGTGTGTAATACTGAATATTGTCTAATATGGTTAGGCTACTGATAATCCAACTATTGTTTCTATACACTGAGATTCAGCAACTGTTGAATGGGAGTTGAGTAGTTTGAAAGGAGCTTCTTTTGTGACAGGAGGTGATGGGGATACTGTAGCAGTGAATTACACTCTGCCTAGCCTGGCCTCGAATATATACACACACACACTTGGGCTGGAGAGGTTTTTCCCCTCCCTTTCTGAAACATGCCAGACAACAGCATTCCTCACTCCTTAGGTGTTTTATCCCACACCACCAAAGTTGTGAAAAGACATTAAAAAGGGCTTCCTTAAAACGATTCCTGAACTTGGCCATGTACTTCTCCTCGCGGCTATATTAAATAAATAAAATGCAGGCTCGCCTTGCCTCCTCTGAGACAGAAAGCTTTCTATGGGGGCCAGAGAGGAAGAGCGCGTGCTGAAAGGGTCACTATAATCCCACCGTTAAAACACTGCAAATGTAATTCAGCCCAGAGGGTGGAACTTTAAAAGTGCGTGTGTGTGTGTGTGTGTGTGTGTGTGTGTGTGTGTGTGTGTGTGTGTGTGTGTGTGTGTGTGTGTGTGTGTGTGTGTGTGTGTGTGTGTGTGTCCGTGTGTCCGTGTGTGTGTGTGTGTGTGTGTCCGTGTGTGTCCGTGTGTGTGTCCGTGTGTGTGTCCGTGTGAGTTTTTAAAAGGATTTTAAAGGTTCGGAGGGTGGTCATGAGAGCGCTAACGGTGAGCTACTCTCTCTCTCTCTCGCTCTCTCTCTCACTAACTCTCTTTCACTCACTCTCTCTCCCTCCATCCACTCCTCCTCCTCCATTCTTCCCACATCCCATCTTTGCTCTAGGAGCCTCCATGAAAGTTTGATGTGGATATTAGCTTGTTGCTCATCTTGCACCTTGCTGTTTATAGTATTGACAGCAGCAGTGAACTGGCTGTGAGGCAGATAGCATCGCCAAGCCACTCCAGCCCTCCCTCCTCCTCTCCTCCCTGCATCTCTCAGTCTGTCCGCTGACAACATCAGAAGTGTTTTTACTGGGTTTTAATGGCCGGGCCGTCCTCAGTACTACAGCCCTCTCCCTCCACCTCCCTGACTTTGGAAATAGCTGTTGTGAAAAAAAAACTATGCCTGATGGGAGATGACATGCCCTTCTCTTTCTTTCTTTACCTCCCTTCACTCTCTTCTTCCTCGCTGGCACTGCCACAGCTCATGTGACTGACTGAGAGGAACTAAGGGCTGCCCCCTGACAAGGCCATGCCCCTTATGGACTGGATCCCCTCCTTCCCCCAGTTCGCTCTCTCTCTGTCATTGTGAATGGGGTCCTGTGAAACAGTGTGTTTTGTGTGTGTGGTGCTAGAGGTGGGTAACGCTCATTAGCAGAGTTTAGCGACACACAGGGCAGGCTGAATGGGGGAGCTTGTTGCCACACAATGGCTCTGTCCCCCCCTGAGGAACTGTAGGCTGTATGCCCTGGCTCCACTCTGATGCCAAACCTCCCCTTTCCTCCCTCTACTCCCTCCAATCCTCATCCCCCAAAACCAATTGCTCTCTCTCTCCTTCTCTCTTTCTTTCTCCCTCTCTCTTTCTCTTTCTCCCTCTTTCTTTCTCCCTTTCTCTTTCTCCCTCTCTCTTTCTCTTTCTCCCTCTTTCTCTCTCCGTGTTGGGTTTGAGGGAATAGACAGATGTCCTGCAACAGCTTTTGTGGGTGTGTGTGTGTGTTTCAGAGATCAGACCAAGCTGTCCAAACTGCTCATCAGATGAGGTCATGTGGCATCCCTGCCCCCCACTTACAAGGTCACATGTCCCACACACCCACAGTGACTCAGTGTCATACACACAGCATCCCCAACAAGCACACTATTATCCAATAAGCAGCCACCGGATAGAACATATCAGATCCAATTGACTCTCCTGCTGGCTTTAAGACAATTCATCAGCCACTGATTAGGAATGAAAGCAATCAGTGTTTTAGGCAGGCAGGGAGAGAGGGAGAGATTGTGTGGGTCAGGGGTGGATGTAGGTAGATCAGAGTGTGTGTTTCTTTGATTCTCTTAATCAATAGTGTTAGCCACATATTACTTCAGTGGAGAGTAGTGGTGGGAACCATATGCATTTAACGTTAGTGGTCCGGACCAGTATTTTAAACTGAGTATTATGATCAACCATCTACACTGAACGAAAATATACAGAGCTGTTGCCAGAGAATTGAATGTTAATTTCTCTACCGTAAGCTGCCTCCAACGTCCTTTTAGAGAATTTGGCAGTACTTCCAACCGACCTCACAACCATAGCCCACGATAAATCTCATTCTGATTGGCTGGGCCTGGCTCCCCAGTGTGTGGGCCTATGCCCATGGCTGCACCAGTCATGTGAAAGCCATAGATTAGGGCCTAATTCATTTTTAAATTGACTGATTTCCTCATATGAACTGTAACTCAGTCAAATCTTTGACATTTTTGCATGTTACTTTTATTTTTTGTTCAGTATATGTTGATAACATCATAATAATAATATATCAGCAGCTTTTATCCAAACAATTTACAATCATGCATGCATACATTTTTCACATGGTGGCACAGTGGGAATCAAACCCATGACACCTTGGGTTGCAAGAGCCATTCTCTACCAACTGAGCCACACAGGATCACATGTTGTAGCAACTATATTTATCAACTTTTCCTGTTAGTAAGCTAATCTGAAATTATATTTTATTGCTTTCCTCTGTACAGAACAGTAGAACTAGCTGTCCATTTTCCCTGCAGCCATTTTCCCTGTCATCCACGGTGCTTGGAGTCCATTTTGTGTCAGAAGCACTCCCAGTTTCCCCAGAGTGGTGGTGCTTGTCCTCAGGTGCTGAGGTAACACCTAGGCACTTAGGTCCATAACAGGGTCCTCTCACACTGTGGCAGAGTGTGGAGGGTAGAGGTGCTGGGAGCTCACAGCCACTGAGGGAAGAGGGAGGTGTCACTAGACCTGTCTGCAGCCTGTCAGCTATCTCAGTATGATTCACACACACAGGACTGTGATAGTGTGTGTGGGGAAGAGGGAGTATCTGTGTGTGTGTTTGTTTGTTTGTTTGTTTTAAGGCCAAGGGCCGGAAGGCAAAGTCTTCATCACACTCAACCCTATCGCACCAATCCGGACATCCGTGACAAATTCAATTTATATACTCTCTCGCTGCTAATTTAATTTCACAACTCAATTGTGTTGTTCCGGGGTGATGTCATTGCTATGGTCTGTTACTATTGGGTGGTTCTTCATTGCTGTTTCTGAGGACTCTTTTTGGACACGATCTGGGACTTTATATTCATCATCATATGAGTTGAGCTGAAGAACTACCCTCAGTGGGATCCTCTCCTCGTTTCTCAATTTCCTCTCTGCTCGTCTCCTTACAAATCCTCTCCTCACTCCTCTCCTGCTCTCCTCTCTGCTCGTCTCCTTACAACTCCTCTCCTCACTCCTCTCCTGCTCTCCTCCTCGTCCTCTCTGCTCGTCTCCTTACAACTCATCTCCTCACTCCTCTCCTGCTCTCCTCTCTGCTCGTCACCTTCCAACTTCTCTTCTGCTCTCCTCCTCTTCCTCTCTGTCTCTGCTCCTCTTCGTCCTCTCCTGCTCTCCTCCTCGTCCTCTGTTTTCCAGCAGTGGGATCAAAAGGTCAGGTACGTGGAACGATCACACCCTCTCATCCCTTATGGGATACATTACTGCTTCTCGACAAGGACTGTGAAAGCACACTCAAAAACACACACACTATGTCTTGGCAGTGTGAGCTGTGTTAATGTCTCCAGCAGCAGTAGTATCACCCTCAGGTAGTATGTCTACTCCATTAGCTCTATGTAGCACCACAACGGGTCAGTGTTGTCTCTCCTCCCCATAGAGTTGCTGACCTATCCCAGGCATCCCGTGAACCCTCTGGCCATCTAATATGAACCCTGTCCGTCTCAGCTGAGGTGGCTATAATTCTCTTTTCAAGAAAACGTATTATAATAGGGTCAGCAGTCTTTCCTCCATAGAACTTTATTTCACCTTTATTTAACCAGGTAGGCTAGTTGAGAACAAGTTCTCATTTGCAACTGCGACCTGGCCAAGATGAAGCGTAGCAATTCGACACATATAACAACACAGAGTTACACATGGAATAAACAAAACATAGTCAATAATACAGTAGAACAAAATAAAATACTATATACAGTGAGTGCAAATGAGGTAAGATAAGGGAGTTAAGACAATAAATAGGCCATGGTGGTGAGGTAATTACAATATAGCAATTAAACACTGGAATGGTAGATGTGCAGAAGATGAATGTGCAAGTAGAGATACTGGGGGTGCAAAGGAGCAAAATAAATAAAAACAGTATGGTGATGAGATAGGTAGATAGATGGGCTGTTTACAGATGGGCTATGTACAGGTGCAGTGATCTGTGAGCTGCTCTGACAGCTGGCGCTTAAAGCTAGTGAGGGAGACATGAGCCTCCAGCTTCAGAGATTTTTGCAGTTCTTCCCAGTCATTGGCAGCAGAGAAGGAATTGGCATTGGGGGTGACCAGTGAGATATACCTGCTGGAGCGCGTGCTACGGGTGGGTGCTGCTATGGTGACCAGTGACCTAAGGCAGGGCTTTACCTAGCAGAGACTTGTAGATAACCTGTAGCCAGTGGATTTGGCGACGAGTATGGCGACGAGTAGTGTATGGGGCTTTGGTGACAAAACGGATGGCATTGTGATAGGCTGCATACAGTTTGTTGAGGAGAGTGTTAGAGGCTTTTTTTATAGATGACATCACCGAAGTCGAGGATCGGTAGGATGGTCAGTTTTACGAGGGTATGTTTGGCAGCGTGAGTGAAGAATGCTTTGTTGCGATGTAGGAAGCCGATTCTAGATTTAATTTGGATTGGAGATGCTTAATGTGAGTCTGGAAGGAGAGTTTACAGTCTAACCAGACACCTAGGTATTTGTAGTTGTCCACGTATTCTAAGTCAGAGCCGTCCAGAGTAGTGATGCTGGACGGGCGAGCAGGTGCGGGCAGTGATCGGTTGAATAGCATGCATTTAGTTTTACTTGCATTTAAGAGCAGTTGGAGGCCACGGAAGGAGAGTTATATGGCATTGAATCTCGTCTGGAGGTTCGTTAGCACAGTGTCCAAAGAGGGGCCAGAAGTATACAGAATGGTATCGTCTGCGTAGAGGTGGATCAGAGAATCACCAGCAGCAAGAGCAACATAATTGATGGATACAGAGAAGAGAGTCGGCCCGAGGATTGAACCCTGTGACACCCCCATAGAGACTGCCAGAGGTCTGGACAACAGGCTCTCCGATTTGACACACGGAACTTTGTCTGAGAAGTAGTTGGTAATCCAGGCGAGGCAATCATTTGAGAAACCAAGGCTGTCGACTCTGCCAATAAGAATGTGGTGATTGACAGAGTCGGAAGCCTTGGCCAGGTCGATGAATACGGCTGCACAGTAATGTCTCTTATCGATGGAGGTTATGATGTCGTTTAGAACCTTGAGCGTGGCTGAGGTGCACCCGTGACCAGCTCGGAAACCAGATTGCATAGCGGAGAAGGTACGGTGGTATTCGAAAAGGTTGGTGATCTGTTTGTTAACTTGTCTATTGAAGACCTTAGAAAGGCAGGGTAGGATAGATATTGGTCTGTAGCAGTTTGGGTCTAGAGTGTCTCCCCCTTTGAAGAGGGGGATGACTGCGGCAGCTTTCCAATCTTTGGGAATCTCAGATGATACGAAAGTGAGGTTGAACAGGCTAGTAATAGGGGTTGCAACAATTTCAGTAGATACTTTTAGAAAGAGAGGGTCCAGATTGTCTAGCCAGGCTGATTTGTAGGTGTCCAGATTTTGCAGCTGTTTCAGAACATCAGCTATCTGGATTTGGGTGAAGGAGAAATGGTGGGGGCTTTGGCAGTAGAAGTGGTCCGGATATTGTCTCCCAGGAGTGAGCCGGGAGATAGCCCCGGGCTAGTTGGTGCTAGCTCCGGGACGGAAACGTTAGCCAGGAGTAGTCAACCCGAGTTGCGGTTAGCTAGCTGTGATGATCCAGATGAAAAGGTTCAGATTTTGTGGTAGGAATTCGGGGATATGGAGAGAAAAATAGGTCCGGTATGCTCTGGTTTAAAACGCGTTGTACGAACTGGCGAGAGATTTCTGAGCTAAAGGTTAGCTGATGACCGCTAGCAGTAGTTAGCTGACTGATAGCTGGTAGCTAGCTAGCTAGCTTCAGTTGAAGTATTCCAGTTTGGTGGTAAATAGAAATACTTTAGCAAAGGAAAAAACAGATACACACCACATTGGGTGAGGCAGGTTGCAGGAGAGTATTTTGAAGTTGAGGTTTAGGAAGAAGACATATACACATGGGACGAGACAAGACAAAGACGTCTGACTGCTACGCCATCTTGGATGGCTACTGAACTATCCAAGGTATTTGGTGAACCATAGTAGTATCTGTCTAATATGAGCTGGTTATAATTATCTTTCCAACAAAATGTATGCCGTAATGTAAATCAGTGGGCTAAGAGTTTTTCCTGATCCTGTGACCGGACTACAGAGTATTTCCTGACCCTGTGACCGGACTACAGAGTATTTCCTGACCCTGTGACCGGACTACAGAGTATTTCCTGACCCTGTGACCGGACTACAGAGTATTTCCTGACCCTGTGACCGGACTACAGAGTATTTCCTGACCCTGTGACCGGACTACAGAGTTTTTCCTGACCTTGTGACCGGACTACAGAGTTTTTCCTGTAGAAACAGGAGCACATCGGTCCCAGGATATAAAGGACTGAAGCTCTGATGGTCTCTTATATTTCCGAAAAGTTGAGTTGTGTCGACAAAACATCGGACACATGGGGTCTGTGATTCTGAAAACCACTGCTGTGGTGTCACCTTTGATCAGGAGTAACGTCAGGATTTTGAGAGGATGTAGTGGACCTTTAAAGACCCAGGTCTGGGCCAGGGTCAGTTCCTGGCTCTACTCCCAGAGAGCAGAGGGAGGGCTGAGGTAGAATAGGGGCAGAGGAGGGGGCGCAGTAAGACTTTGATCCCAGGACCTTGTCATCTTTATGGGGGTGTTGAGAGGAGGAAACCAGGCCAAGAGAGTAGACTATCACACGCTACCAGGCCCGCTCCCTGTGTGTGTGTGTGTGTGTGCGTGCGTGCGTGCGTGGTGTACACTGTACAAGTTGGCACAAAACACACCACATGTGCTAGCCGTCTAGCCGCCCCTTACGACACCCCCCCAGCTCAGCCCAACCGCCTTGACCTCCTGACCTCTCAACTCTACTTGAACCTTTTAGAAAAGTCCTCACAGAACCATTGGTCCCGGGTCACTGGAAACGTCAACACACACAATGTGTGACTACACCTTACAGTGAGAGAGAGCTGGGCCTGCTGTTGTGTAAAAAGATGTTAGCTAGCTGGGTGTGCTAAAGGCTTAGAGATGGAGGTAATAAGCTTACATGTCAGGCCTGTTGGTTAGCTAACGGCCAACACTGCTGTGTGTGTGTGTTCTCTGCTCTCCGTGGCAAAACAATGGCTGATTATCCCACTACTCAAAAGGAATGCTCCGACTACACTACTGGTAAACAGGGTGCAGGAGTTGGTGCTGTGTGTGTGTGTGTACACACAGGGTGATAGTGTGATAGTAGATTCATCTCTGTGGACTAGGGATGACGTTTTAAATCAGGTTAGGGGATTTGGGGTGTGTGTGTGTGTACTCAATGAAGGGGCTGCTTAATTCCTGGAGACACTTGAGTATGTGAGTGTGTGTGCGGTGTGCAAAGCTGCCTTCTAGCCCAGGGCAGTCTCTCTGTTATTATCACTCTTCACTGGACACACACTGCAGGCTGTGGCGCTAAGAGCTCTACCACTATAAAGGACAGAGGGAGGGAAGAGGGGAAGGATAGAGGGAGGGTATAAGACCAGATGTACCCATTCTGTATGTCACGTGTGTGTTTGTATATGTGCCAGTGTGTTGTGTGTTTACTCTCAAAAAGAAAGTGATGAACTAAATCACACTGTGACCCTATAACTCACTTGATATCCTTTGGAATGATCTCAATATGAAATGTGTTTTTCTCTCCTCTTGTCTCGTTTCCTCTCCCCCTGGGGCCCGACCGTACCACTACTCAGTTAAGACATGAATATTCACTAATACATACACACCCTGTTAGAATGCCTGTAGTGTCAAGTACTATGTTTCAGCGATTTGTTTCACTTGTGTGTTTTGAGTACAATCATGTTTGAGTGTGTGATCTACAGACACGTCTGATGATACGAGAACACTCCCAGATCTAGCAGGATGAATCCTTTGCTTTGGTGGTGGGGGAGGAGGAGAGGAGAAGGAGAGGGTGTCATTTAGCTGTAGTCTCTCGTTCTCGCTCTCCTTTAAATAATGTTGGCTGAAGGGGCTGTAGTCTGTAAATGAAAGGTGATCTCTTTCTGAGTGAAACTTCAAACAGACAACAGCTGCTGGCCTGCCAGGGTCAGCCGGCGGTCAGTGTGTGTGTGACTGGATCGTGTTCTTCATGTTGCGACCTCTCTTGACATGTCTGCGTGATGTTATCTCATCGTTATATGTGTGTCTGTGCATGTGGGGTTAACTCTCCCATCATCATGTATGGTTTGTGTGTGTTCTCTCCCATCATCATGTATGGTTTGTGTGTGTTCTCTCCCCATCATCATGTATGGTTTGTGTGTGTTCTCTCCCATCATCATGTATGGTTTGTGTGTGTTCTCTCCCCATCATCATGTATGGTTTGTGTGTGTTCTCTCCCCATCATCATGTATGGTTTGTGTGTGTTCTCTCCCCATCATCATGTATGGTTTGTGTGTGTTCTCTCCCCATCATCATGTATGGTTTGTGTGTGTTCTCTCCCATCATCATGTATGGTTTGTGTGTGTTCTCTCCCCATCATCATGTATGGTTTGTGTGTGTTCTCTCCCATCATCATGTATGGTTTGTGTGTGTTCTCTCCCATCATCATGTATGGTTTGTGTGTGTTCTCTCCCATCATCATGTATGGTTTGTGTGTGTTCTCTCCCCATCATCATGTATGGTTTGTGTGTGTTCTCTCCCATCATCATGTATGGTTTGTGTGTGTTCTCTCCCATCATCATGTATGGTTTGTGTGTGTTCTCTCCCCATCATCATGTATGGTTTGTGTGTGTTCTCTCCCATCATCATGTATGGTTTGTGTGTGTTCTCTCCCCATCATCATGTATGGTTTGTGTGTGTTCTCTCCCCATCATCATGTATGGTTTGTGTGTGTTCTCTCCCCATCATCATGTATGGTTTGTGTGTGTTCTCTCCCATCATCATGTATGGTTTGTGTGTGTTCTCTCCCATCATCATGTATGGTTTGTGTGTGTTCTCTCCCATCATCATGTATGGTTTGTGTGTGTTCTCTCCCCATCATCATGTATGGTTTGTGTGTGTTCTCTCCCATCATCATGTATGGTTTGTGTGTGTTCTCTCCCATCATCATGTATGGTTTGTGTGTGTTCTCTCCCCATCATCATGTATGGTTTGTGTGTGTTCTCTCCCCATCATCATGTATGGTTTGTGTGTGTTCTCTCCCCATCATCATGTATGGTTTGTGTGTGTTCTCTCCCCATCATCATGTATGGTTTGTGTGTGTTCTCTCCCCATCATCATGTATGGTTTGTGTGTGTTCTCTCCCCATCATCATGTATGGTTTGTGTGTGTTCTCTCCCATCATCATGTATGGTTTGTGTGTGTTCTCTCCCCATCATCATGTATGGTTTGTGTGTGTTCTCTCCCCATCATCATGTATGGTTTGTGTGTGTTCTCTCCCATCATCATGTATGGTTTGTGTGTGTTCTCTCCCATCATCATGTATGGTTTGTGTGTGTTCTCTCCCATCATCATGTATGGTTTGTGTGTGTTCTCTCCCCATCATCATGTATGGTTTGTGTGTGTTCTCTCCCCATCATCATGTATGGTTTGTGTGTGTTCTCTCCCATCATCATGTATGGTTTGTGTGTGTTCTCTCCCCATCATCATGTATGGTTTGTGTGTGTTCTCTCCCATCATCATGTATGGTTTGTGTGTGTTCTCTCCCCATCATCATGTATGGTTTGTGTGTGTTCTCTCCCATCATCACATACCATATGTCTCCTGGAAGAGGGGGAGGAGAGTTGGATGAGAGGAGGTGGAAGAGGATAATGATTGAGGTTGGATGTGGTGTCTGTAGCAGGGAGAGGTGGTGAAACCATGGGGAGAGAGATGGAGACGAGGACATGTCTGGTTTGGGCATGTAGAGGGAGGCTAGCTAGCCCAGTTGACTCATCTGGATTGATGGGCAGTTGTAAGGGGGGGTAGTTTGGAGGTCACCCCTGTGTAATTAAAAGCACATTACTTATTTACTTACACCTATTGCTCACACCTTTACAGTCCTCTCAGATCTATGCAGTAGAAGATAGAGGGTAAGGATGTGCCACCAGGCTCAGAGCCAGCCTGTAAGGGCCTCCTGCTAAGGCCTCCCGCTGGCTAATATGCTTCCTCGTTAAACCCTGCTGTTATAAACCAGGACACTGGGGGCTAACACTGGGGGCTAACACTGGGGGCTAACCGCTAACCCTCCAGAGTGACCAGTAACCTGATCCCGCCTGGCCCACCTCGGGGCCCTTTGGGCTGGGGGAGATCAGGGCCTAGCCCCCCTCCCCTGGTTCTCTCTGGGTGCCAGGCCTTGGACCTGGGCTGTGACAGCCTAGAGATGGATAGTAATCCCAGCCAACCCTGATGTTATCACATGGTGATAGGACTACAGTACCGGTTCGACTATCACTGCAGTTTGGCTGCAGGTAGTGTAGGGAGAGAGAGACAGGTGTCATAGAGAGAGACAGGTGTGGAGTGTGTGTGCGTGTGCACGTGTGTGGGCAGGAATGTGTGTGTGTGTGTGTGTTTGTGGAAGCGGGAGTGTGTGTGTTTGTGTGTCTTCCCTCAGCAGCAGGATTAAAAGATTGGTAGTTTGGACATTCTTATTATTTTTTGTCTTTTTGGGTGGGTTAATCTGTTGTCCGCGGTAATAATCTGGCGGAGTGTGACAAAAACAGAGAGGCAGAAACTGAATATGAAAACAGCTGGATGAGCAGCTATCAAAGGACCTTGGAACACTGGCCTGTGCAAAACATTACAAAGGCCCAGGGACAGAGACAGAGACTACGTTCCAAATGGCACCCTATTCCCTATATATAGTGAAACTACTGTTGACCAGGGCCCATAGGGCTGTGGTCAAAGTGATGCACTATGATACAATGAGAGAGAGAGAGCACTTTTCTCTCCTCTTTCCTCCCTCGTTCCCCAGACTTCTCCTCTTTCCTCCCTCGTTCCCCAGACTTCTCCTCTTTCCTCCCTCGTTCCCCAGACTTCTCCTCTTTCCTCCCTCGTTCCCCAGACTTCTCCTCTTTCCTCCCTCGTTCCCCAGACTTCTCCTCTTTCTGTACTCTTCTGCTATCTGTTTCTTCGTTCACTCCTTTCTTTAAAAACGATCCCTCTTTGGACTGTATGGTAACACTCAACACTTGTGAAAGAAATCACACAAAACAACTTGACAACTTTTTTTGAGACTAAAAAATATTTCTGAAAGTAGTTTGAACCACTCCAAAGAGCACCATCAAACATCCAAGCAGTGCTCCTAACTTTGCCTTTGTTCTCCTCCTTGCACTGTCCCCCTTCCCAACTTTAATTAACTTGCCTGCTTGTCTGAGTCTGGAGGCTTTAGCCTCTGACAATAACCCTACCTGCAACAAGTGCCTAAGAAAGCCCAGGCACAAAGAGAGAAGATTAGCCTGACATTGTCCCTATGTTAGTCTTATTATGACAGTATTAGACTGGACTGGAGAGGCCATTCAGCCCCGGAATCAGGCTTTCAGCGGTCCGGAGGCCAGGGGCCAGCTGGTTGTCTGGCTGCTGCCATTAGCCTCCAGAGTTAGGGGTTCACCTTTTGAACATACTTCTCATGAGTAGAGAAATACCAGGACAAATCCCCAGGTCATAATTGTGTGTGTGTGTGTGTGTGTGTGTGTGTGTGTGTGTGTGTGTGTGTGTGTGTGTGTGTGTGTGTGTGTGTGTGTGTGTGTGTGTGTGTGTGTGTGTGTGTGTGTGTGTGTGTGTGTGTGTGTGTGTGTGTGTGTGTGACTCCTACTTATAATCATAGGAAGTGTGTTAGTCAGATGTGGTTGTTGTTTTAGGGGGGCTGTCATAAGTCTCTGACATTGGCTAGAGATCTGGCTAGAGATCTGGCACTCCTGTTTCATGTCTCTGGGAGAGCTTATTAATGTCTCTTCTGTGTATTACCTGGTAAGGGACATTGGACATAAGTTAACTCTGCAAGGACTTGTTTCCTCTTCTTCCCTTTCCTCTGGTCTTCAACTTCCCTCTTCTGCTCTGCTCTACTCTCTTCTGGTCTTCAACTTCTCTTTTCTGCTCTGCTCTACTCTCTTCTGGTCTTCAACTTCTCTCTTCTGCTCTGCTCTACTCTCTTCTGGTCTTCTCTCTTCTGGTCTTCAACTTCTCTCTTCTCCTCTGCTCTACTCTCTTCTGGTCTTCAACCTCTCCTCTTCTCTTTTGCCAAAAGGGACACACGTTTGCCCAGTCATTTAAGATACAGAATGCACCTTTAAAGCATCACAGTGTCCCTCTCTCCCCATAACCTCTCAGGGATCTGAGCATCAGTAAAACATGAGGGAACCAATTTGATGGCAACCCCATTAAGGGGTATGTCGTCTCTAAAAACCACTCCACTAGAATATCACACAATTAGTAACAAAGGCCCTGGTACACTTTGATCAACCAACAGCAACATGGAACCCCTTAACTAGATATCTCATCTCCGCTATCTATCCACCGCTCAGTAAACTGATTCTCCAGGACCTGTTGAAGGATGGATGGAGATTTTTCTACACTAAGTGCTTAGGTCCAATGAAATGTGGTGTATCTCCCAAGGAACACCCTATTCCCTATATAGTGCACTGCCTTTGGCCAGAGCCCAGTGGGCCCTGGAATAGGGAATAGTGTGCCATTTGGGATACAGCCATGTTCCTTTCATGTGAGGCTGTCTAGGGTGGAGATTACAACACATTAACATGGGTTTGTTTAGAGGGTCAGTTAGAGATGGGAGCCAAACGTAGGCCACACATAAAAGCGAGCGGGAGAGAGAAGGATAAAGATGGAGAAAACAGCTGGGGAGAAAAAGGTAAACAAAGGATAGAGAGAGGGAGAGTGGGAGAGCAAATCTAAATCAGTCAACAGACTATGAGAGGGTATTTCAGAGTGTGTGTGTGTGTGTGGGAGTGGGAAAGAAAAGGGTTGCAGAGTAACTTGGTCAGGCTGACTCAGGGGTCTAGCTGTGTGTTTAGTGGAGGAAGTGGACGTGCTAAGATTGTTATGAAAGACCGAGCATATAGGAAGTAGCACTTAGTGGGGTCTCTGTGAATGACTGCCAGGTCAGGAAGCACAAGTGTGAGACTTGGCCCCTGCTCTGACACACACACATACACACACACACATACATACACACACACTGCAGCTATACAGTCTGTAGGGAATGTGATGACTGTGGACCCCCTGGGGATACTCAGCAACATACTTGGTACTTTCTTTCTCTCCCTCTCTCTTCTCCTCTTCGTCTTTCTCAATCCTCCTCCTCTTTCTCACCATTCCCTGGCCGTTCACATAACCCAGGCCTCCAGAGAGGGGGAGGGAGGGAGGGTGAGCAAGAAGGAAGAGGATGAGAGGAGATGAGGGGGAGGGGTGAGAAGAGAGGAGGAGGAAGGGAGGGGGTAGGATAGGGCTCAGAGGGCAATAGTTGGCTCCTTGAAATAGCCCAGGGTAAACAGAGGCTAGCCTGAGAACCAAACATCAGCCGTGGTTCCTGTGCCACAGGCTGTTTCCCAAATGGCACCCTATTCCCTATATAGTGCGCTACTTTTAACCTGGCCCATAGGGAAGCAGCCACAGTCAGCCATTTCTACTCTGCTATGGGGGCCACCGGGGGACATTTCTCACTGGGAGAGTCCAGGGGGAACCAGTGGTAACAGGATAAATCACACACATCACACCAGTCAGTCACTCTACTCTAGGATTGGTGTGGATTTCTCTCTCCCTTAGTCTAATTGTGTTTCGCAATATATTGCATATTATAATATGGGTGGTTCGAGACCTGAATGCAGATTGGCTGATAGCCGTGGTATATCAGACCTTATACCACTGGTATGACAAAACATGTATTTTTACTGCTCTAATTACGTTGGTAAGCAGTTTATAATAGCAATAAGGCACCTCAGGGGTTTGTGATATATGGCCAATATACCACAGCTAAGGGCTGAATCCAGGCACTGGCCTTATTGCTTAAATATACAGCTTACACACACATGGGCCCCTGTTTGAGTACTGATGTGTGCCTGGTTTGAAGAGCATGAGGCTCTACCTGACCTTTCTGTGTCTGTCTGCTCTGCTCACACACGTTTACACACACACACAGTAGTGTGTGTTTGGTGTCTAGCTGCTTCTGCTGGCATGAGCGCAACTCTCTTATTAAAGGAGAGAAAGTGTTTGTGACACCTCTGGTCTGGCCGGCTTGGCTAGCTGTCCCACTGTCTCCTCCACTCTCCTCACATCAACACACACACCTCGCCTAAGAGGGTCTGCCATGGCAAAATCAGTATCTGTCCCGACACCTAGGGTGTCACACGTGGCAATTAATTCCTCACCAGACCCTCCCCGAACACACTTACTCTGCTACACACACACTATGCAGGTGATTCAGTCTTACACACATTCTTGCACACGCCGGTGTACCCACACATTGATTGTCTGGGTGTTGGGTGGCTGTTAGGGGCTGTTCCACCTGGGTCCAGGCAGTGTATGTGGGCAGGGCGGTCCTCTAGGGCTTCTCCTCTCATTAAAGAGATCTGGTCAAAGAGAGGTGATACCCAAGGAGGACCAGGACCAGCCCTGGGAAAGGCAAGAAGCTGAGGTGGGGGGTGTGACAGAGATAAGAACGTTTGAGAAAGTGAATGAGGAGAGAGAGAGTGAGAAATATTGTTGGAAGCTGGTCAAAACCCTGAGAAAAGCCTGGACCCTCTGGCCTGGGTTTGGGAGGCCGGGGTGAGGGAAGGGGCCAGGGATGGAGGGCAAACTGGGTGACAGAAGGGATTGCCGCAGGGTGGGAACGCAATGTCTTGCCAGGCTGTACTCCCACGGGACCTCCGGAAACACACGCACGGCTCTCTTCCTGCCTCAGGTCAGGCCCCCTATTCAGCTTCCCACCGATCAGGGTCTTTCTTTCTGTGAGTGACAGAGTGAGAAAGAGAGATGGAGAGAGATTAAAATTAGGCTCAGGCTTGTACTCTGGATACTACACTGGCCCTCCATCAATCCCCTCCCTCCATCCCTCTCTTCTCTCCTCCCCCCTCCCTCCATCCCTCTCCTCCCCCCTCCCTCCATCCCTCTCCTCCATCTGCCTGAGAATATGACTGTTAAGTGAGCAGGTCACTTTCACACACTAATTCTTGTGTGCCAGAACAGCGGAGATAGGAGCACTTATTTTTCAAAGCATTGGGCTGTTTCAGTCCAAAAGTGTATCCCCTCCCTACTGTTCTCTTCCCCTTCACAAATCACACAGGATGGGATCACACAGGATAGTTGAAATCAGCTTGGTGGAAACGAGGTGCAGTGGTTTCAAATCAACAAAGACAGAAGAGAAGAGAGAGGATAACTTTTTTAAATGAAATGTAGCCCAGCTCAACCAGTAGTAGTAGTTGAGGCAAGGGGAAGTAGGCAGGGAGAGCGTTTTTTTTTGTCTGCGTGCATACTGTATGTGTGTATTTGCATCTGCAAGCGTGTGTGTGTGCACGTGGGTGTGTGTGCGCGTCAGCTTCTGTGCATCTGTCTATGCGTGTGTGTCTCCAAGATCTGAACTTTGCCTGACCCCCCAGCTCTGCTTTTATGATGTCGCCAATTTCATTTGAAAGGCTGAATCATGACTGCCGCTCCTCCGAGAGACAATTAAATGCCAGTAGGAGCAGATACCACCTTGACTACCTCCCAAATGGCACTCTTTTCCCTATATAGTGCACTACTTTAGACCAGGGCCCTGGTCAAAAGTTGTGCACTATAAAGGGTATAGGGTGCCATTTGTTACCCATCCCCTCGTATACTACATCCCAGACGCACTACCTGGGGTTAGAACAATGTTTACCCACCGAAATGTTCTGTTCCACCTCCTACTAGCACTCTATCTGATGCCACTCACACACTAACCTCACAGGTAGCACACAGTGAGTGAGTGAGTGAGAGTGAGTGAGTGAGTGGTGAGTGTGTGGTGTGGTGGTGAGTGAGTGGTGGTGTGGTGAGTGAGTGAGTGGTGAGTGAGTGAGTGAGTGGTGAGTGGTGAGTGGTGGTGAGTGAGTGGTGGTGAGTGAGTGAGTGAGTGAGTGAGTGAGTGAGTGGTGGTGGTGGTGAGTGAGTGGTGAGTGGTGAGTGGTGGTGAGTGAGTGAGTGAGTGAGTGAGTGAGTGAGTGAGTGAGTGAGTGAGTGAGTGAGTGAGTGTTGGTCCATCCAACCTTAGTAATGCTAGAGGAAACACTGAAGGCACTGGTTTGTGTTTTGGTCAAATCATTGCTCATGTGGTATCTTTGTGGACTTGCACTGTGTTTTCTCACCGTAGGATTAGACAGGAGTTAGAAAGGGCCAGTGGTATTATGACTGGACTTTCCTACACTGTTATGCTGTCTATGTCTTTACACATGATGCTAGTGAATTAATGGTGTCTGCTGTGTCAACGTGAAGAGATAGCAGGAATCTTCTCCCATTTATCAAACCATATTTCACAACCCTGAAGAGATGGATGTGGACTCTACTGTCACAGGGTCATGTGGGCTGTGTGTGCGCTCTCCCCTCCAAATCAAATCTTATTGGTCGCAGTCACATATTTAGCAGATGTTATTGCAGGAGTAGCGAAATGCCTGTGTTCCTAGCTCCAACAGTGCAGTAGTATTTAACAATACACAACAATACGCACATCTAAAAGTAAAATATAAATATAGATGTATATGATGGGATGTATAGACATTATGGACAGTATATGGATAGAATATGTATATGATGGGATGTATAGACATTATGGACAGTATATGGATAGAATATGTATATGTAGTATATCTGTAGAATATGTAGTATATGTACAGCCATAGTTAAATAGAATAGGCCTTGACTAGAATGTAGTATATCTGTAGAATATGTAGTATATGTACAGCCATAGTTAAATAGAATAGGCCTTGACTAGAATGTAGTATATCTGTAGAATATGTAGTATATGTACAGCCATAGTTAAATAGAATAGGCCTTGACTAGAATGTAGTATATCTGTAGAATATGTAGTATATGTACAGCCATAGTTAAATAGAATAGGCCTTGACTAGAATGTAGTATATCTGTAGAATATGTAGTATATGTACAGCCATAGTTAAATAGAATAGGCCTTGACTAGAATGTAGTATATCTGTAGAATATGTAGTATATGTACAGCCATAGTTAAATAGAATAGGCCTTGACTAGAATGTAGTATATCTGTAGAATATGTAGTATATGTACAGCCATAGTTAAATAGAATAGGCCTTGACTAGAATGTAGTATATCTGTAGAATATGTAGTATATGTACAGCCATAGTTAAATAGAATAGGCCTTGACTAGAATGTAGTATATCTGTAGAATATGTAGTATATGTACAGCCATAGTTAAATAGAATAGGCCTTGACTAGAATGTAGTATATCTGTAGAATATGTAGTATATGTACAGCCATAGTTAAATAGAATAGGCCTTGACTAGAATGTAGTATATCTGTAGAATATGTAGTATATGTACAGCCATAGTTAAATAGAATAGGCCTTGACTAGAATGTAGTATATCTGTAGAATATGTAGTATATGTACAGCCATAGTTAAATAGAATAGGCCTTGACTAGAATGTAGTATATCTGTAGAATATGTAGTATATGTACAGCCATAGTTAAATAGAATAGGCCTTGACTAGAATGTAGTATATCTGTAGAATATGTAGTATATGTACAGCCATAGTTAAATAGAATAGGCCTTGACTAGAATGTAGTATATCTGTAGAATATGTAGTATATGTACAGCCATAGTTAAATAGAATAGGCCTTGACTAGAATGTAGTATATCTGTAGAATATGTAGTATATGTACAGCCATAGTTAAATAGAATAGGCCTTGACTAGAATGTAGTATATCTGTAGAATATGTAGTATATGTACAGCCATAGTTAAATAGAATAGGCCTTGACTAGAATGTAGTATATCTGTAGAATATGTAGTATATGTACAGCCATAGTTAAATAGAATAGGCCTTGACTAGAATGTAGTATATCTGTAGAATATGTAGTATATCTGTAGAATATGTAGTATATGTACAGCCATAGTTAAATAGAATAGGCCTTGACTAGAATGTAGTATATCTGTAGAATATGTAGGGTAGAATACTATATTTACAGCAATAGTTAATAGGTGAGAGGTGTTTGTATGTGCCTGCAGGCATAGGATTACTGCACCACAGTATATGAGTACTGGACTTGAGTGTGTGTTTGTGTGTGTGTCGGGGGGACGCCAGGCTGTCTCAGGCAGGGAGGCCCTCCCCAGCACCAGAGAGGCAGGAAGAGAGATACTATAAATCAGAGCAGATTACAGAGAGAGGAGGAAGGAGAGAGAGAGACAGCTGGACCGCTCCACTGCACCACAGACTCCTCTGGTTAATGTCTCAGACCTACTGGAGCACTGCAGTTCACCTAGACCCTGAACCAGACCTACCTCTACCGCTGGGCCCAAACCCAGGCCTAGACCCAGCGCTGCTAACCTATCACCTATCCACTGTTTTAGCACTATCTCCCAGCCCTGTCTCCTGTACTGTCCTAGCACTATCCCCCAGCGCTGTCTCCTATCCCCCAGCCCTGTCTCCTATCCCCCAGCCCTGTCTCCTATCCCCCAGCCCTGTCTCCTATCCCCCAGCCCTGTCTCCTATCTCCCAGCCCTGTCTCCTATCCCCCAGCCCTGTCTCCTATCTCCCAGCCCTGTCTCCTGTACTGTCCTAGCACTATCCCCCAGCCCTGTCTCCTATCCCCCAGCCCTGTCTCCTATCTCCCAGCCCTGTCTCCTGTACTGTCCTAGCACTATCCCCCAGCCCTGTCTCCTATCCCCCAGCCCTGTCTCCTATCCCCCAGCCCTGTCTCCTATCCCCCAGTGCTGTCTCCTATCCCCCAGTGCTGTCTCCTATCCCCCAGCCCTGTCTCCTATCCCCCAGCCCTGTCTCCTATCTCCAACCCTGTCTCCTATCTCCCAGCCATCTCCTGTGCTGTCCTAGCACTATCCCCCAGCCCTGTCTCCTATCCCCCAGCCCTGTCTCCTGTCTCCTATCTCCCAGCCCTGTCTCCTGTACTGTCCTAGCACTATCCCCCAGCCCTATCTCCTATCCCCCAGCCCTGTCCCCTGTCTCCTATCCCCCAGCACTGTCTCCTGTCTCCTATCTCCCAGCCCTGTCTCCTGTACTGCCCTAGCACTATCCCCCATCCCTATCTCCTATCTCCAACTGTCTCCTGTACTGTCCTAGACCTATCCCCCAGCCCTGTCTCCTATCTCCAACCCTGTCTCCTGTACTGTCCTAGCACTGTCCCCCAGCCCTGTCTCCTATCTCCAACTCTGTCTCCTGTACCGTCCTAGCACTATCCCACAGCCCTGTCTCCTGTATCCAGCCCTGTCTCCTATCTCCAGCCCTGTCTCCTGTCTCCTATCTCCAGCCCTGTCTCCTGTCTCCATCCCTGTCTCCTATCTCCATCCCTGTCTCCTATCTCCAGCCCTGTCTCCTATCTCCAGCCCTGTCTCCTATCTCCAGCCCTGTCTCCTGTCTCCTATCTCCAGCCCTGTCTCCTATCTCCAGCCCTGTCTCCTATCTCCAGCCCTGTCTCCTGTACTGTCCTAGAACTATCCCCCAGCCCTGTCTCCTATCTCCTGTACTGTCCTAGCACAATCCCCCAGCACTGTCTCCTGTACTGTCTTAGAACTATCCCCCAGCCCTGTCTCCTATCTCCAACTGTCTCCTGTACTGTCCTAGCACTATCCCACAGCCCTGTCTCATGTACTGTCCTAGAACTATCCCCCAGCCCTGTCTCCTGTACTGTCCTAGCACTATCGCCCAGCCCTGTCTCCTATCTCCAACTATGTCTCCTGTACTGTCCTAGCACTATCCGCCAGCCCTGTCTCCTGTACTGTCCTAGAACTATCCCCCAGCCCTGTCTCCTATCTCCAACTGTCTCCTGTACCGTCCTAGAACTATCCCCCAGCCCTGTCTCCAATCTCCAACTGTCTCCTGTTCTGTACTAGCACTATCCCACAGCCCTGTCTCCTGTCTCCAACTCTGTCTCCTGTACTGTCCTAGAACTATCCCCAAGCCCTGTCTCCTATCTCCAACTGTCTCCTGTACTGTCCTAGCACTATCCCACAGCCCTGTCTCCTATCTCCAACTGTCTCCTGTACTGTCCTAGAACTATCCCCAAGCCCTGTTTCCTATCTTCAACTGTCTCCTGTACTGTCCTAGCACTATCCCACAGCCCTGTCTCCTATCTCCAGCCCTGTCTCCTGTCTCCAGCCCTGTCTACTGTACTGTCCTTGAACTATCCCCCAGCCCTGTCTCCTGTCTCCTATCTCCAGCCCTGTCTCCTATCTCCAGCCCTGTCTCCTATCTCCAGCCCTGTCTCCTATCTCCAGCCCTGTCTCCTATCTCCAGCCCTGTCTCCTATCTCCAGCCCTGTCTCCTATCTCCAGCCCTGTCTCCTATCTCCAGCCTTGTCTCCTATCTCCAGCCCTGTCTCCTATCTCCAGCCCTGTCTCCTATCTCCAGCCCTGTCTCCTATCTCCAGCCCTGTCTCCTATCTCCAGCCCTGTCTCCTATCTCCAGCCCTGTCTCCTGTCTCCAGCCCTGTCTACTGTACTATCCTTGAACTATCCCCCAGCCCTGTCTCCTATCTCCAGCCCTGTCTCCTGTCTCCTATCTCAAGCCCTGTCTCCTATCTCCAGCCCTGTCTCCTATCTCCAGCCCTGTCTCCTGTCTCCAGCCCTGTCTACTGTACTGTCCTTGAACTATCCCCCAGCCCTGTCTCCTGTCTCCTATCTCCAGCCCTGTCTCCTGTCCCCTATCTTCAGCCCTGTCTCCTTTACTGTCCTAGCACTATCCCCAGCCTTGTCTCCTATCTCCAGCCCTGTCTCCTGTCTCCTATCTCCAGCCCTGTCTCCTGTACTGTCCTAGCACTATCCCCCAGCCATGTCTCCTATCCCCCAGCCCTGTCTCCTGTCTCCTATCTCCAGCCCTGTCTCCTGTACTGTCCTAGCACTATCCCCCAGCCTTGTCTCCTATCTCCAGCCCTGTCTCCTGTACTGGGGATTATTTGAGCAGTTAACCCCCTGCCTCTCCTCCATGCTCTTTATTACATTTCCTGTGAAATAAGAGAGAGAGTCCTGGAGGGAGGTAGCAGAGGGAGGTAGCAGAGGGAGGTAGCAGAGGGAGGTAGCAGAGGGAGAAGGAGAGGGATGGACTGACAGGAGTTTTAAAGGGTGTCTGTTGGTTCACAGCACCACTGAGGAAGCAAAATCCACTGACCTGGCTGAGAACTGTGTGGATCGTTGAATTGGTATGTAGTTGTTATTGCGTATTACAGACCACAAGAAACCATCTGTGTTGTTGAAATGTTGTTCAAGTCCAAGTTGATTAGTATTTAGTTAGCCAATATAAAGATCCTATGAATACTCTTAGGTAAGAAAATTCACATTCAAGTCCATCACTCATTATGTTCTAAAAACTCATTTAATTTTACTAAACCATTTATCAATGATTTTTTTGTCTTTTTCTAATTATTACATACCAGTTTCCACAATATATTTATTTCTTCTTGATTCTTTCTGATTTTAATTTGGCCATCCCTCATTGGGACAGCAAAGAAGGGATTTGTTGTGTTTCGACTACAACCTTCAAATGGCACCCCTATTCCCTACATAGTGCACTACTTAAAGGGCTCTGGTCAAAAGTAGTGCACTATATAGGGAATAGGGTGCAATTTGGGATGCAGACAGGGTCACTGATCCACATAATCTCCCTCCAAATCGCCGTCTGAAAGTGATGGTTTCACTGTTATTCTTTCCTATTTTAGGGCAAAGAAAGCCTGTGATGTTATCTTATAGCTTGCCAACATTCTCATTGTCTCTCATTCTCGCTCTCTCCATATTTTTGCATTTAATTGTGTTTTGACAACTTTTTCTTTCCGTCGAAAGTCAGTTATAGCTTCCAGTCCTGTGGTAAGGATAGCTTCTAATGACGGCTGGAAGATGGCCGCCATGAATCTCTTACAGAAACCATGAGGAAATCCTTTGAAAAGAGGGAGCCAAGGCAAGCACTAGGACTGCGTCACAAATGAAAACCTATTCCCTACATAGTGGACTACTTTTGACCAGGGCTCATAGAGCTTAGGGTGCCATTTGGTACACAGCCTAGGACTGGTGACCTTGTTTTTCCCTTACGATGCCTGGGTTTAAGTCTTTATATTGTACAGTACAAAGCTCCCAGTTTCTCTCCTGAGCCCTGTTTTACAGTGGAGACTGCAGCCTTGGTGTGGCTCCTTGGCAGCCATTTTGGGGTCAGTGTTAAAACAGTGGAGTAGCTAGTTATACAGCAGGACCCAGCTACTGTATAAAAGGCCATGGGAAAGACACACTGGGACCTGTCACTGAGAGATGTCAAATGTTGTCAAATTTCTCACGCTTTTTTTCCCCTTCTTCCTTCGTTCGCTCTTCCTCTTTCTCTCTATTTTCCCCTCATTTGGTCTTAGGGAAAGTATTGATCCCTCTCTTCCCAAAGTTATTTATAATTGAAGATAAACAAGGAATGTGCAGTTTCCATGGGAACTGTCTGAATTAGGGGTAGCCTGAATTATTTTTTATTTTTTTTGTATACATATTTTTCTTGCTTGCAAGTCCTGTGAATATGCAAGGGAGAGAGGCAGGGAGGAAGAGGAGGGAATGGAGGGAAGAGGAGGGTAAAACCATGATACTAGTGTCACCAGTGAGCAAGTGGAGGGAAACGGGGGGGAAGTCCAGCTTTACCCCGGTGAGCTGAGCGTTACACATTCTGTTATTATCCCTGGACTTTGCGGCAGCTCTGACCACTGAGAGGACCTCTAACACACACACAACCCTCCCCACTCATTCACACACATTCACTGTCCCCCTCAGGACAGGTCATTCCCAAGTCTTATTTCTGCTACACTTTATGGGAATGCTTAAATGTAGCTATGGCAGGGAGGGCAGTTCTAATAATCAAAGCCTTCACACACAGTAAGCTATGCCGTGGCTTCCTAGTCCAGTTCTAGGTGGTCTTGTGGCATGCTGTCACTCTGGGTTGGCGGTGCCATGTTGAATCCACACAGGTCGGGTGGCAGGGCACAAGATGTCCAGTAAGAGCCTGTGCTAAAACAAGAAGTTACTTTTGCTCTCTTTGAAACCCTACAGTTTCTACATTTGAAGCACTGTCTGGCCTGTGGTGTGAGTTGTGTGTTTTTATTTCTTCAGAGAGATCTAAGGTGATGAGGTGTTAAAGATATCTTTGACACATGAGTACTACACCCTCTCAACCTCCTTCGGCAGACACACCAACTGTGCCTGTGGTCGTCATCCCCCATGGGGTAAAACTGTCACCACGTGGAGTGTTCTACTGATTAGGCTGGGATTTGTGTGTGGACCACCCAAACCATGCCACGTGTGTGAGGTGTGAGCGGACAGATCTGTCCCACAGGCTGCAGTGGACACACAAGCAGTGGTTTAAGCGCTGGGTGACTCAAACTGTGAGCAAACTGTGAGCACCCTAAGTCTAGGAAAAGTGGGTTAACTGCCTTGTTCAGGGGCAGAACAACAGATTTTTACCTTGTCAGCTCAGGAATTCGATCTAGCAACTGGCCCAACGCTCTAAACACTAGGCTACCTGCCTCTAACCACTAGGCTACCTGCTGCCCCATGCGAAAGAGGGGAGTGATGTGACTTACTCACTGCAAATCAGTCAATCGTGGAGAGGAAGATGAGGAGGATGAGGAGAGGATGATGAGGTGATGAGGTGAGGGGAGGAGGATGAGGTGAGGAGGATGAGGAGAGGGGAGGAGGATGAGGAGAGGAGGATGAGGAGAGGAGGATGAGGAGGGGAGGATGAGGAGAGGAGGATGAGGAGAGGAGGATGAGGAGAGGAAGATGAGGAGAGGAAGATGATGAGGAGAGGAAGCTGGGGAGAGATTGAGCTCTTAGGAAGTAGAGGTGAAGTCCACACACACACTGCACACACTGCTAAAGAAAACCACTCATATATCTAACATGTCATCAACTCCCACTGTTTGGTTAGTACTATGGCTGGTTTACACTCACTGCTACTGAAGTACTCCCCTCCATACCCCCACCTGACTGGGGGCTTAAAGTGTCTGTTTGTTTTGTGATTGTGTGTGTGGGGGCAGGCAGTATCTGTCTGTGAGTTAGTGTGTCGGTCCCTGTCTTGGATGGGGGCTAAGCCCACCATTGACTCAGGCTAGACAGAGTGGGCCAGTCTAGGCACACACACACACTTCAGTAACCACTCAGAAAAATTCCACTGTCTTAGGCGCTGATCCTGTGTGTGTGTGTGTGTGTGTGTGTGTGTGTGTGTGTGTGTGTGTGTGTGTGTGTGTGTGTGTGTGTGTGTGTGTGTGTGTGTGTGTGTGTGTGTGTGTGTGTGTGTGTGTGTGTGTGTGTGTGTGTGTGTGTGTGTGTGTGTGTGTGTGTGTGTGTGTGTGTGTGTGTGTGTGTGTGTGAGGAGACTTCACCTCCTACTGGTAATCCTCCCATGTCTCCCTCTATCCCTTCTTTTACTGTTCCCTAACTCTCACTGTCTAGAGGAGAGGTGTTAGGAGTCTCAGACACTTTTCCTCTGACCAAACCAGAGCCATTAGGTAGATGGTGTCTGTGTGGAGGAGTTTACAGTGTGTGTGTGGAGGAGTGTAAACTGGGTTTGAAGGATGAGGTGGAAAATCGTCAACATTTTGTGGGGAGATTTTTTCCCCTCTTTCTCCCTGATGTTTCTGTATGAGAAAAACACTAAGGTAAATGCCAGTACTTATCACCTAGGTGCATTAGTTTATCTTGCTTTGTAGAACCTCTACGGTATGTACACCCAACATATTGTTTTTATCTTTCTTACCAAACTGTGAGACAAAATTCATTCTCTATGCAACACTCCCTGTTGCACAGTCATCTCAAATAGTGAAATATGTCATAGTTGGTTCACAGAGAGGATGGTTTGGGTTTGGTCCTGTCTGAATTACGGCGACATTAGTTTAAATAATAATTATCCTCTACATCGTTCTCATGACCAGCATAAATCTCCGTTGGCCGAGGCCACAGAGCAATAGGAAACAGACGGTACATTCTGCTGAATCCCAAATGGCACACTATTCCCTATGTTGTGCTCTGGTCAAATGTTGTACACCATGTAGTGAACAGGGCGCATTCCTGGTAACTGTAGTTCTCTAGGATCAAACAGGAGGGAGTGTTCAGACCAGTGAATCTCTCCTCGGAAGGAGGAGACATGCAGCAGTCAATGGGCTAACTCACATCAGATGTTCCTTTCTTTGTTAAATCATATCAAAGTAGAAATGCTTACTAGCAGTAAGGAGTGAGCTTAGCTCCCGCTCCATTCATTTCCAGAGAACAGTTCACTTTGAAGTTTAACCAGTGGAATTTGTGGCATTTTCCAGGGTTGTTACGTGAATGGATGGACCGTCTCATCTGTCTGTGTGTGTGAGACTAGTGTTCCACTTTAATCATGTTTACGTACTGCTTTACTCATCTCATATGTATATACTGTATTATATTCTGCTGTATTGTAGTTAATGCCACTCCGACATTGCTCGTCCTAATATTTATATATTTCTTTATTCCATTATTTTACTTTTAGATGTGTGTATTGTTAGTTACTACTGCACTGTTGGAGCTAGGAACACAAGCATTTTGCTACACCCGCAATAACATCTAATAATTATGTGTATGTGACCAATACGATGTGTGTGTGTGTGTGTGTGTGTGTGTGTGTGTGTGTGTGTGTGTGTGTGTGTGTGTGTGTGTGTGTGTGTGTGTGTGTGTGTGTGTGTGTGTGTGTGTGTGTGTGTGTGTGTGTGTGTGTGTGTGTGTGTGTGTGTGTGTGTGTGTGTGTGTGTGTGTGTGTGTGCAGGGGGATGCATATAAACATTTATATTGCGTTAAAAGAGTGATGTTTAAGAGAGACCAAGCTTTTCTCACAAAAGCTTTCTTGTGATTCATCGCAGGTCTTGATCTCAGGGTGTTTTTTCTCCCATCAGCGATGTTGGTACCAGCTAATATGAGACTGGCCAGACAGACTAACGCTCTGTAGGAGAGACATGGCTTGTGTCCCAAATGGCACCCTATTCCCTACATAGTACTACTTTTGACCAGGGCCCATAGTGTGGTCAAAAAGTGTACACTATATAGGGAAATAGGGTGCCATTTGAGTTGCATCCATGGTGAAAATTGGCCTCCTGACATTTACTGCTGTAGCGTGACATTATTGTGCTGCTGACTCTGTTTTCAAACAGAAAGGAGCAGCCTTGTAAAGTTGAACTTCTGCTTTATGGCCTGGGCCAGCACTCCTGTGGATATGAAATTCCAGGGAGAACGACACTGGAGTGGGTCTGTGTCCCGGCCCAGGGAGAACACCAGGGGAGTGGGTCTGTGTCCTGGCCCAGAGGAGTGGGTCTGTGTCCCGGCCCAGGGAGAACACCAGCGGAGTGGGTCTGTGTCCCGGCCCAGGGAGAACACCAGGGGAGTGGGTCTGTGTCCAGGCCCAGGGAGAACACCAGGGGAGTGGGTCTGTGTCCAGGCCCAGGGAGAACACCAGGGGAGTGGGTCTGTGTCCAGGCCCAGGGAGAACACCAGCGGAGTGGGTCTGTGTCCAGGCCCAGGGAGAACGCCAGCGGAGTGGGTCTGTGTCCTGGCCCAGGGAGAACACCAGGGGAGTGGGTCTGTGTCCCGGCCCAGGGAGAACACCAGGGGAGTGGGTCTGTGTCCTGGCCCAGGGGAGTGGGTCTGTGTCCCGGCCCAGGGAGAACGCCAGGGGAGTGGGTCTGTGTCCTGGCCCAGGGGAGTGGTTCTGTGTCCAGGCCCAGGGAGAACACCAGGGGAGTGGGTCTGTGTCCTGGCCCAGGGGAGTGGGTCTGTGTCCCGGCCCAGAGAGAACACCAAGAGAGTGGGTCTGTGTCCCGGCCCAGGGAGAACACCAGGGGAGTGGGTCTGTGTCCAGGCCCAGGGAGAACACCAGGGGAGTGGGTCTGTGTCCTGGCCCAGGAGAGTGGGTCTGTGTCCCGGCCCAGGGAGAACGCCAGGGGAGTGGGTCTGTGTCCCGGCCCAGGGAGAACGCCAGGGGAGTGGGTCTGTGTCCTGGCCCAGGGGAGTGGGTCTGTGTCCTGGCCCAGGAGAGTGGGTCTGTGTCCCGGCCCAGGGGAGTGGGTCTGTGTCCCGGCCCAGGGAGAACACCAGGGGAGTGGGTCTGCATCCCGGCCCATGGAGAACGCCAGGAGAGTGGGTCCGTGTCCCGGCCCAGGGAGAACACCAAGGGAGTGGGTCCGTGTCCCGGCCCAGGGAGAACGCCAGGGGAGTGGGTCTGTGTCCTGGCCCAGGGGAGTGGGTCTGTGTCCCGGCCCAGGGAGAACGCCAGGGGAGTGGGTCTGTGTCCTGGCCCAGGGAGAACGACACTGGAGTGGGTCTGTGTCCCAGCCCAGGGAGAACGCCAGGGGAGTGGGTCTGTGTCCCGGCCCAGGGGAGTGGGTCTGTGTCCCGGCCCAGTGGAGTGGGTCTGTGTCCTGGCCCAGGGGAGTGGGTCCGTGTCCCGGCCCAGGGAGAACACCATGGGAGTGGGTCTGTGTCCCGGCCTAGGGGAGTGGGTCTGTGTCCCGGCCCAGGGGAGTGGGTCTGTGTCCCGGCCCAGGGGAGTGGGTCCGTGTCCCGGCCCAGGGAGAACGCCAGGGGAGTGGGTCTGTGTCCCGGCCCAGGGGAGTGGGTCTGTGTCCCGGCCCAGGGGAGTGGGTCTGTGTCCCGGCCCAGGGGAGTGGGTCTGTGTCACGGCCCAGGGGAGTGGGTCTGTTTCACGGCCCAGGGGAGTGGGTCTGTGTCACGGCCCAGGGGAGTGGGTCTGTGTACTGGCCCAGGGGAGTGGGTCCGTGTCCCGGCCCAGGGAGAACGCCAGGGGAGTGGGTCTGTGTCCTGGCCCAGGGGAGTGGGTCTGTGTCCTGGCCCAGGGGAGTGGGTCTGTGTCCTGGCCCAGGGGAGTGAGTCTGTGTCCTGGCCCAGGGGAGTGGGTCTGTGTCCTGGCCCAGGGGAGTGGGTCTGTGTCCTGGCCCAGGGGAGTGGGTCTGTATCCTGGCCCAGGGGAGTGGGTCTGTGTCCTGGCCCAGGGGAGTGGGTCTGTGTCCTGGCCCAGGGGAGTGGGTCTGTGTCCTGGCCCAGGGGAGTGGGTCTGTGTCCTGGCCCAGGGGAGTGGGTCTGTGTCCTGGCCCAGGGGAGTGGGTCTGTGTCCTGGCCCAGGGGAGTGGGTCTGTATCCTGGCCCAGGGGAGTGGGTCTGTGTCCTGGCCCAGGGAGTGGGTCTGTGTCCTGGCCCAGGGGAGTGGGTCTGTATCCTGGCCCAGGGGAGTGGGTCTGTATCCTGGCCCAGGGGAGTGGGTCTGTATCCTGGCCCAGGGGAGTGGGTCTGTGTCCTGGCCCAGGGGAGTGGGTCTGTATCCTGGCCCAGGGGAGTGGGTCTGTGTCCTGGCCCAGGGGAGTGGGTCTGTGTCCTGGCCCAGGGGAGTGGGTCTGTGTCCTGGCCCAGGGGAGTGGGTCTGTGTCCTGGCCCAGGGGAGTGGGTCTGTGTCCTGGCCCAGGGAGTGGGTCTGTGTCCTGGCCCAGGGGAGTGGGTCTGTATCCTGGCCCAGGGGAGTGGGTCTGTGTCCTGGCCCAGGGGAGTGGGTCTGTGTCCTGGCCCAGGGGAGTGGGTCTGTGTCCTGGCCCAGGGGAGTGGGTCTGTGTCCTGGCCCAGGGAGTGGGTCTGTGTCCTGGCCCAGGGGAGTGGGTCTGTGTCCTGGCCCAGGGGAGTGGGTCTGTGTCCTGGCCCAGGGAGTGGGTCTGTATCCTGGCCCAGGGGAGTGGGTCTGTATCTTGGCCCAGGGGAGTGGGTCTGTGTCCTGGCCCAGGGGAGTGGGTCTGTATCCTGGCCCAGGGGAGTGGGTCTGTATCCTGGCCCAGGGGAGTGGGTCTGTATCCTGGCCCAGGGGAGTGGGTCTGTGTCCTGGCCCAGGGGAGTGGGTCTGTGTCCTGGCCCAGGGGAGTGGGTCTGTATCCTGGCCCAGGGGAGTGGGTCTGTGTCCTGGCCCAGGGGAGTGGGTCTGTGTCCTGGCCCAGGGGAGTGGGTCTGTGTCCTGGCCCAGGGGAGTGGGTCTGTGTCCTGGCCCAGGGGAGTGGGTCTGTGTCCTGGCCCAGGGGAGTGGGTCTGTGTCCTGGCCCAGGGGAGTGGGTCTGTGTCCTGGCCCAGGGGAGTGGGTCTGTGTCCTGGCCCAGGCTGCTTGGGAATGTTTTGTCTTTTCACAGTTATCCTTTTTCAGTTGATGACTGTTCACATTGACACATCAGCCAGACAGACACTGTGTAAAAACCCCTCCTCTCTCTCGCGTGCACATTCTCTCTCTCTCTCTCTTGCTCTGAGGTGTAATGCAATCTATCCTTGGTAAAGGGCCTGACAGGGCTGGAGCCGTGTGTATGTGTGAGATTGCTCTGGTCTTTGGATGCAGTGTGAGCATGGTTTGAGTGGAAGCAGAGCCCAGGTCTGGTCTTCATCACAGAGAACTGCCCAGGGCCAGACCTTCTACCACCACCAGCAGCCCAGGGGTGGGTGAACAGGGACTCTTGCAAATACACTAACTACATATTCTAACGTTTTGAAATCACCCCCACATTGCAATAGGTAGACAAATGCAACATTAGTATGATATCACGTCTGACTAGAGTTTAGTACCTCAAATACAGCTAAGCGATCTCAACAATGGGCTGTGGCTGTTGACGTGCATTGCATCTGTATGTGAGTGTGTTGAGCTGTCAGAGGTCAGCAGTGTTGTCTGGTGAGAGCTTTGCCGTGGCCTTCAGCAGAAACAGGGGAGTTGGTTGTGGATCAGGGTGTTAAATCACCAGCCCTTTTTCACCCAGCATGTGTTGATAGGTCCTATATGAATACTGGTCCAACAGTAGCTCCGCAGCTATCCAGCGTGTGTGTCTGTGTGTGTGTGTCAGTATGTACTAGTAGGTGTTTGCATGCAATTTGTTTAGGAGGCTCATCTCAGCCAGCCAGTCAGTCCAGTTTGGGTGAGAAGGGGCAGGGCCAGATAGGGCCACGAGGGGTTAATGTTGTACTCACGCCAGCCTAGCAGGGCAGAGCGCAAGCAGGGATTGGGGTCTGTGGGTGTTGGGGTGACCCACTAGTCCAGAATGTGCCTCTCTCCTCCTCTCTTCTGTTTGTCAGCTTGCCACTAGCTAACCCCCCCTAGATGTCGAGGCAAGGGTCGTGACGGTTGGGGGGAGGGCAGGCTGTCACCGGTTCAGGTAGCCCACGCACATGCCTGTCGCCGTGGGGACTGAGAAGGATGTGATATTCACCCCTCCACCCCATCTTGATGACGGTTTGGGGCTCCCCTTGAAAAATTCAGGACATGTTTCACAGGCCCTGCCAGGAGTGTCAGCAGCTACACTGACACACACTCACATTTGTTATCTTCATATGGGTTTAAATAAACCCCCACCCCCTCAGACCCCCAAGCCCCCTGTCTGTGGAACCCCCTGTCCAACCCCCTGTCTGTGGAAGATGAGCCGGTCCATCCCTGTGTGACCTCATGGACAGTGGTAATCCATCAGGAGTGGGGAGGGAACTAGCAGCAGCAGCGCCTCTGGAGGATGTTGTGTCTGGGTGGAGTTGTTTCTAAGGGGTCAGCAGTCCTGTTGTCTCTGTGTCGCCTCAGACTCCCACTGGCCAAGTTATTCTGGTGCTCTCCACACAACTCTTCCAGGAACACTGCAGCTGACTCATCTCCAACCCGCTATGGGAACAGTGTGTGTGTGTGTGTGTGTGTGTGTGTGTGTGTGTGTGTGTGTGTGTGTGTGTGTGTGTGTGTGTGTGTGTGTGTGTGTGTGTGTGTGTGTGTGTGTGTGTGTGTGTGTGTGTGTGTGTGTGTGTGTGTGTGTGTGTGTGTGTGTGTGTGCGCCTCATGTCCACAGAAACAATTTGTCTTGATCTGTAACTGTCTTTTTCTCAGTGCAAATTTGAGGCACCACATTCACATACCGCTGTAATATCACTGGATATGGTTAGGTTATGCTCTGTGATGATGTAATATCACTGGATATGGTTATGCTCTGTGATGATGTAATATCACTGGATATGGTTATGCTCTGATGATGTAATATCACTGGATATGGTTATGCTCTGTGATGATGTAATATCACTGGATATGGTTATGCTCTGATGATGTAATATCAATGGATATGGTTATGCTCTGTGATGATGTAATATCACTGGATATGGTTATGCTCTGTGATGATGTAATATCACTGGATATGGTTATGCTCTGATGATGTAATATCACTGGATATGGTTATGCTCTGTGATGATGTAATATCACTGGATATGGTTATGCTCTGATGATGTAACATCACTGGATATGGTTATGCTCTGTGATGTAATATCACTGGATATGGTTATGCTCTGTGATGATGTAATATCACTGGATATGGTTATGCTCTGTGATGATGTAATATCACTGGATATGGTTATGCTCTGTGATGATGTAATATACTGGATATGGTTGTGCTCTGTGATGATGTAATATCACTGGATATGGTTATGCTCTGTGATGATGTACTATCACTGGATATGGTTATGCTCTGATGATGTAATATCACTGGATATGGTTATGCTCTGTGATGATGTAATATCACTGGATATGGTTATGCTCTGTGATGATGTAATATCACTGGATATGGTTATGCTCTGTGATGATGTAATATCACTGGATATGGTTATGCTCTGTGATGATGTAATATCACTGGATATGCTTATGCTCTGTGATGATGTAATATCACTGGATATGGTTATGCTCTGATGATGTAATATCACTGGATATGGTTATGCTCTGTGATGATGTAATATCACTGGATATGCTTATGCTCTGTGATGATGTAATATCACTGGATATGGTTATGCTCTGTGATGATCTGAATCATCAGCCATCCAAAAAAATGTCATACTGTCTATAATCTGGATACTATACTCAGTGTCTGGACCACCTTTATATCGACTGATGTTACTCCCTAGATAGTGTTTTCTAGAACACGACATAGGAAGCTCTTTCGACTTCACATCCATATTGTTAAAAAAAAAACATTAACTTTCTCTGTGTGTAGTCAGGGGACTGATAGTAGTTCCCTGAGCCCTAACATTACCCAGTAGGGTGAGTGGATCACATATCAAAGCTTTTAGGCCATATGGCAAATCTTTGGAATAATCAATTCTATTTGACGTTCAGAAACAATGAATTTGCGTTGCAAATGGCTCCCTATTCCCTATATAGTGTACTACTTTTAACCAGGACCCATAGGGCTCTGGTTAAAAGTAGTGTACTATATAGGGAATAGTGTGCCATTTGGTACGCACACTGATAGTGTTTGGGTTGCCTTAGGAAATATGTCCCAGCTTCTGTTGATAACTCCATACTTCCTGATTCAACTGAATGAGCTCAGGTTGAGGACTGAATAATCTGGGTTCTGAATGTTCAATACTTGCATGGAGGTTAAGACAACGACAACATAGAAACAGCAGAATGGCTACTGGCAGGGTGTAGAGGGTTGTGGGATAGGAAAGGGAGTAGGTGGTGAGTGGCGTCAATGCGCTTCATCTAGATCTGGGATCTGGAGCTGCCACTGTTTTGCCACACAAACACACACACACTCTACATACACACACACACACACTCTACATACACACACACACACACACTCTACATACACACACACACACACACTCTGCACACACACACACACACTCTGCACGCACACACACACACACACACACACACACACACACACACACACACACACACACACACACACACACACACACACACACACACACACACACACACACACACACACACACACACACACACACACACACACACACACTCTACATACGCACACATACTGGGAATGTATTGTTTTGTACAAGGCTTGCTCCGATTAAGGATCCTTCTGTGGCGTTTGGGATGTACAGACGAGCTTTAACAGCAATGTTTGTGCGTGCATGCTTGTGTGTCTGAGAGAGCTCGGGTGGGGCAGGGCAGCATGAACCGGAGACCCCCAGAGTGCTCGTTGTGCTAATAAAACAGCAGGCCTATCGGACACCCAACACCCCCGATCAAACCCCATTACATTAAGGAAATATTACACCTCACACTGCCAAGGGCTAGGACTGATGCATTTACAAGGCAAGGCATTAGTGTGTGCGTGCGTGCGTGCGTGCGTGCGTGCGTGCGTGTTAGCCGTGAAGAGTTGGATCTGTTTACCTCCGGTGTTGTCAGGACTTTGGCGATCCCTTCACAATACACTGACTCTGTCCTGTCTGTAGATGCCCAGGGTTATATTGATTTACAGGCCTGCGGATCTACTCTGGCTGATGTACGCAGCATATCATTTGTTTGATAGTTCACTCTTTGTTGTCATTTTAGCCTGCTGGAATACTTGTATGAATGAGCATTGTCATTGCTCTTGACCTAAGGCAAGCCCCTTGACCTTCCAGATCTTGTGTGTGTGTGTGTGTGTGTGTGTGTGTGTGTGTGTGTGTGTGTGTGTGTGTGTGTGTGTGTGTGTGTGTGTGTGTGTGTGTGTGTGTGTGTGTGTGTGTGTGTGTGTGTGTGTGTTCGCCCCAGCACCTTTTATTTGTTTTTGTTTATTAGATGAAACGGAGGTGAGGCGCTTTCAGCTCAGTGGGGTAAAAATTGCGGCACATATTCTGCTTTTCTGTCGCGTGTGCAATGATGACTGACTGGAAGAAACGGTTGTTGTTTGCAGTAACTTCTTAGTTGTTGTAATATCTCAAACAGACGTGGTCCACCATTTCTAGAATCAGAGAGAGAAAAGTAGGAAGGCAGGGAGGAAGGGGGGGGGGGATTGACAGCTAAACACAATGATTACCTTCCTCCTTTCCAGAGAGTAAACTAAAAAAGGTTCCATGTTTAACCATTCACGATCAAGCTTCTGCCTGGACCTTGCTCGATCATAGAGCAGCCTCTGAAATTGACGAATACAGTAAAGTAATCCGACATTCAAACTCATATCATGAAAAATCGAACTAATATAATTTTGGTCTATATCCTACATTAGCTACGTACTCCCTGTTCTATGTCATCTCTGTCATTCCCTGGTCCAGAAAACTGACCTACAAACCTCAGGGAGGGATTGATACTGCAGCTAAATCAAACCAATATATCTGCTATTACGTGAACACAAACATTCCGGGAGGACATTTGAGATTCACCATCACCACCGCCAAGGGAGGTTAACTGGGTTAAGAATCTTAGCGGCTCTGAAGCCTTTTGGAGCGATTCCTTATTAATCTCTCTCACCCCCATCACATCCCCCCCACCAAGACATTATCGCCAGGTTTAGGCGGATTTACCTCGCCAGATAACACGACCAGATCTGTCAAAACGGTCAATCCCCCATCCCTACACACACACGCATCCTCAGTCCCAACGCCACTGCCAGACAACACAACAAGGTTATTATAGTTTGTGGGGGGTTTTCTATTACATAGTTTAATAATTTTTATTTGAAATTCAGTTTAGTTTCAGTTAGTTTTCAGATCAAACTGGGTTCATTTTTAAGTTTTATAAAAATATTTTAATTTCATTTGTATATTATTTAGTTTCAGTGTTAGGGACAGAAAGTAGCTATGTTGTTGGCATTTATGTGTTAGTAAAGTTTTTGGGGATTTGACTTATTGTCAATATTGGGTATTAATGTATAAGGTGCTAGGTTAGGTTTAAAGGTAGACTCAGCGAGATGATGTAGACGCACCAAGTAAACAGTAGTAGTGGGTCAATTTCCGCAAACAACCTGGAGCTCTGAAGCTCGAGGCTAAACCTTTTTTGCTGTTTTGGTCCTGTAGCTACCAGGTTGTAGTAGACACTCTGTGTGACTGTGTGAGAGCAGAGTCTTGCATCGCGCTCATCTCAATGGTCGTGTTTCTCTGCTCAGATGTTGCTGATGCCTACCAGATCTTATAACACCTGGAGAGGTGTTTTACGTATCGGTTAACCACATCATGGTCGTGTTTCTCTGCTCAGTCGTTGCTGATGCCTACCAGATCTTACAACACCTGGAGAGGTGTTTTACGTATCGGTTAACCACATCATGGTCGTGTTTCTCTGCTCAGTCGTTGCTGATGCCTACCAGATCTTACAACACCTGGAGAGGTGTTTTACGTATCGGTTAACCACATCATGGTCGTGTTTCTCTGCTCAGTCGTTGCTGATGCCTACTAGATCTTACAACACCTGGAGAGGTGTTTTACCTATCGGTTAACCACATCATGGTCGTGTTTCTCTGCTCAGTCGTTGCTGATGCCTACCAGATCTTACAACACCTGGAGAGGTGTTTTACGTATCGGTTAACCACATCATGGTCGTGTTTCTCTGCTCAGTCGTTGCTGATGGTCACCAGATCTTACAACACCTGGAGAGGTGTTTTACGTATCGGTTAACCACATCATGGTCGTGTTTCTCTGCTCAGTCGTTGCTGATGCCTACCAGATCTTACAACACCTGGAGAGGTGTTTTACGTATCGGTTAACCACATCATGGTCGTGTTTCTCTGCTCAGTCGTTGCTGATGCCTACCAGATCTTACAACACCTGGAGAGGTGTTTTACGTATCGGTTAACCACATCATGGTCGTGTTTCTCTGCTCAGTCGTTGTTGATGCCTACCAGATCTTACAACACCTGGAGAGGTGTTTTACCTATCGGTTAACCACATCATGGTCGTGTTTCTCTGCTCAGTCGTTGCTGATGCCTACTAGATCTTACAACACCTGGAGAGGTGTTTTACCTATCGGTTAACCACATCATGGTCGTGTTTCTCTGCTCAGTCGTTGCTGATGCCTACCAGATCTTACAACACCTGGAGAGGTTTTTACATATCGGTTAATCACATCATGGTCGTGTTTCTCTGCTCGGTCGTTGCTGATGCCTACCAGATCTTACAACACCTGGAGAGGTTTTTACGTATCGGTTAATCACATCATGGTCGTGCCTGACTGCACAGTCCACGACTTGACAAGCAACCATTAGTTGATGCATGTCTGAGCAGGGGAACAACCAATATCTGCGGTGCTGCTCGAAGCAATGTCATTTCACGACTTTCACGATTGACTTTTTGAGTCAATCTCTGTGACCACCAGATTCAGAAGCTTGAAAACTTTTTGAGTCAAAGATAATAGTTTCAGTATAGTTTTAGTGTTTCAAACGGGTTTGTTCATGTTATTTCAGTTTACTAAATAGATTTTTCATGATTTGTTTTTATTTTCTGTTGCATTTGAGTATAATATGACAGGAACTTTCCTCTATCTCTCCTCGACTCTTTTCTCCTTCCCTCGCTTTTCTCCTTCCCTCACTTTTCTCCTTCCCTCGCTTTTCTCCTTCCCTCGCTTTTCTCCTCCTCCTTTACCTCCTTTATCCTATATATTGTAAAAATGTTTTCTTACTAGGCCTTCTCACCAAATGACCCAAATCCCCCCTCCTCTTTTGTTCTGGTCATTGGTCAGTGATGCATTACACATGCACAACATCTGATGAACAAGTGTAGTGGCCTAAGATTGTTGGTCACATCATCAGTAGTGAGATACTGAAGATATGTGTGTGCATGTGTGTAGTCTAAACTGTGTGTGGAGGAGTGGCCATGTGTTTACGTGAGGGACTGATTAGAACGCCTGAGTATCTTCTAACAGCCCACACACACACACACACAAATTGAGTCAAAGTCTCTCTCTCTCTTAGTCTCTGTCTCAATACGTGTGTGCTCATCAACACGTCATTTTAGCATGTTTTTCTGCTGTATGGTTGCATGTTGTTTTTTCTCCTTCCTGCTCTGCCATTAATACCTGGGGGAGAAGGTGTGTAGTGTGTTATATGTAACAGTCTGGTATTGACAGTTGAATTGGTAGCCTGTATTATTGTGTGTGAATTGTCATCTGTCTCCCTACCCTGGGTCTGGGTCCTGTGTAAGGCTCTTAGAGGGATAATCTGGGCTCTGCCAGGGGTCTTACATCGCCCGCCCAGACCAGGGTTGTCGGGAGGATCAGGACGAGGCGCGAAAAGGACAGGATAGCACACACATTGACCCCCGCCCCGGCTCTGAGGATCGGGGGAGTGGGTTATGATATTTCTTCATTTCTTTATTTTTGTACTTTTTGGATTATGTGTGTATTGCTAGGTATTACTGCCCTGTTGGATCTAGAGACATAAGCATTTCGCTGCACCTGCAATAACATCTTCAAATATGTGTACGTGACCAAAAACTTTGATTTGATTTTGAGTTTCAGCGCTGTATGCATACGTGTGTGTATGGGCACTTGGGCTTGGAGGGTAGACTAGTGTGTGTGGACTGTAGCTTACTGAGTGAAGGAGGGTGGGGGGGGGGGTATTTGGAGCGGACCCTCCTTGCTCTGTCTTGACCTTAGAGCCATCAGGCCCCTCAATGAGCAAGCGTGTCTGTGAAATGCACTTTATTATTGGTTAATCTGCCCACAGTGGCAGCCCTCATTTCACATTGGATTCCACCCCTATGGTGTGTGTGTGTGTGTGTGTGTGTGTGTGTGTGTGTGTGTGTGTGTGTGTGTGTGTGTGTGTGTGTGTGTGTGTGTGTGTGTGTGTGTGTGTGTGTGTGTGTGTGTGTGTGTGTGTGTGTGTGTGTGTGTGTGTGTGTGTGTGTGTGTGTGTGCGTGCACCGTGGGTCCGTGCCTAATTGGACAAATTTGCACAGCGGGGGTGGAGGCACAGGCATGGTGGGAGATTGATATATGGACGCTGGAGACAGAGTGCACACACACACACACACACACACACACTAAATACTCTTGCACACCATAAGTATTTGTGATGCATACACACATCACATACATTCACAAATGCATACTATATACACACAAACACACACACACTCCACGCCACTAATCTAGCCCTACCCAGAGAGAATGCGTTGGCAGTATAACGGTTATTATATGCTTAGTGTTGTGCTCATACCCAATATCTGAGATTAGCTACGTAATCAACTCCAAACTTTGAGCCCATTTGGTGAGTTTTTCTGTCTATAGATGGCGTCACCATTTCTATTGGGACATTATCCTGAAAGTGATGAAGTGTGTTGGTTGCGGTGTGTGTGAGGGAGGGAGGGAGGGAGGGAGGGAGGGAGGGAGGGAGGGAGGGAGGGAGAGAGAGAGAGAGAGAGAGAGAGAGAGAGAGAGAGAGAGAGAGAGAGAGAGAGAGAGAGAGAGAGAGAGAGAGAGAGAGAGAGAGAGAGAGAGAGAGAGAGAGAGAGAGAGAGAGAGAGAGAGAGAGAGAGAGAGAGAGAGAGAGAGCTGCTAGACCCAGAGCTTTAATCAGGGTTTTTGGCGAGGGGTGAGTTTGTGATGTGTGCAGAGCCTTAAGAGCAGGTTTCAACCCACACTGTTTCATCAAGCCCTCGCGATTCGCTCATATTTGGACCAAAAGCCACCACACTCACAACCAGCTGGTTTCCAGCCCTAGACCCTAGAGTTAGGACTGTAAACACACAGTACACATACATACAGTTATACATGCAGACACAAACACACACACACAACATATACTATATACACCATATATATACACACACACAAAAAGACCACATAATGGGCCATTTCAGCACCCAGACCACAGCTAATAGAGTAAATGACAGGGGAAGGCTGTGAGAGGGTGAGAGGGTGTGTTGTGTGTGCGCGTGCGTGTGCGTGTGTGTGTGTGTGTGTGTGTGTGTGCGTGCGTGCGTGCGTGCGTGCGTGCGTGCGTGCGTGCGTGCGTGCGTGCGTGCGTGCGTGCGTGTGTGTGTGTGTGTGTGTGTGTGTGTGTGTGTGTGTGTGTGTGTGTGTGAGACTGTGTTTGTTGTTGTTTTCCCCACACAGCTCTGGCTCTGTCCCTGGCCAAACACTCTTTGATGTGTGTGTGACAGTGTGAGGCAACCCACAGACTCTCAGGGCCAGAACCTCTCCCTCCCTCTCTCTCTCTTTCCATCCCTTCCTTCTCTTCCTCTCTCCATCCGTTGCTCTCTTGGTCTATCTCTCCTTGTGGCTGCGGGGGATGACAAGGCACACTGCTGTTTCACTGTAGGACCCTGCAGCTGCCTAAAACACACACTAACACACACATATGGGTCTGGTTATCTCACCCTAGTCCTCTGGCCTACTCTGTTTCTCTCTCTCTCTGTTTCTCTCTCTCTCCCTCTGTTTCTCTTTCTCTCTCTCCATCTCTGTTTATCTCTCTCTCCCTCTGTTTCTCTCTCTCTCTCTGTTTCTCTGTTTCTCTTTCGCACTGTCTCTCTGGGAGGATATGACATCATTCCTCCAGTGACCTGGCTTCCCTGTAAAGCAGGAGGATGTCTAATACAGAGATTTTAGATTTAAGCCCTCAAAGATGTTTAGACTGTGTGTGTGTGTGTGTGTGTGTGTGTGTGTGTGTGTGTGTGTGTGTGTGTGTGTGTGTGTGTGTGTGTGTGTGTGTGTGTGTGTGTGTGTGTGTGTGTGTGTGTGTGTGTCCTCCTTGGCAACAAAATATACTCTAGTCTATTTAATTAATTTATATCACTGACATCCTCAACCATTGAGACCCAGTAGCACCCTTAGACAAAGCTACACACACACACAGAGGGGACACGCCACTGCTACGTTCTCCATGAGGACAAGTAAACAGCATACATCTGGACTGAATCTTTCTTCCATGTCTTTGCCAAGAAGCTTCTATTTAATAAGTATTACTTAACAGAACTGTCAGAGACATAACCTAGTCTTCTAGGTAGATGGAAGACGTTGTGTGGTTTCAGGAGAGGCACAGCTCATTGGCTCTCTCAATGGAGGCTATCTCCTGCACTTTGCGCCACACACACACGAAAGTACACAGTGCAACGTTTTCTTTCATTTCATCTTGGCTGTGACTTCATGAAATGTCAAACCAGCACAGCCGATCTAGTTCGTTTTCCACTCCGTCTCTCTCATACACATGAACAAACAGGCTATGTTGATGTATGTGTTGTTGCTGTGTACACATGCACAATGTGTGCTGTGCATGTGTGTAGTCTCCATTGTTGTTCAAGACTGTCGCCCAAACAAAATGGTTGACGTATCCACGTTGCACCGGACTTGTTGTCCAACCCCATATGGAACCAGTTTATCCACGATGACTTCTCTCCATTTCGGGCTCTTTGAAAATGTTGCTACTCCCCAAAAACAATATTCCCTTTGTTTCTATGTTTTTATGTTTCTTTCTTTTTAATGTCTGTCAGAAAACTTTAAATAAGCCAGCCAGCTAAGAATTACTTGCAGAAAGTTAATGCAGAAATATAATATGGCGTTTTTCTCAACCTGCTGTGTTTCTAGAGAGTGTGTGTGATGTTGATGCCAGGGGATAAATCACAACAGGTGACTGATGCTTTTGGCCCATTACAGATTTTTGAAATAAGAACAATGCTTATGTGTTTTATAAAATGACCATTTTGTGTGTGTCTGTGTGAGATTTATGTAAGTAAACGTGTGTGTGTGTGTGTGTGTGTGTGTGTGTGTGTGTGTGTGTGTGTGTGTGTGTGTGTGTGTGTGTGTGTGTGTGTGTGTGTGTGTGTGTGTGTGTGTGTGTGTGTGTGTGTGTGTGTGTGTGTGTGTGTTATTGGCCTATATGCTTTGGCAGGTCATGAAAGAGAACCACTGATTACACTCCCAGATGTCACACACACATCACTGCTCACCGCTCCTCTCTTTAAAGTGAGTGTCCGGTCTGTGTGTAAGGGGGTGGGGGGTAGATATCTACTGTCCCTTAGCCCTTTGTACTTTAGCAGCTCCCTAGTCCCTCTCCAACACACACACACACACGCATCACCCCATGCAGATTCCTCCTGTGTGTCTAACCCACTTAGCTCTAAAAATACCTTGACCGTGACATCGTCCCAGCTTACAAGTCAACCATTAAATCCTAAAAATTAGGCCATTATCAAAACTAACTTCAGATCAGTATATATTGGCAACTGGTGGTCAATGTCTATGACTGCGTCCCATAAGGCACCGTATTACCTCTATAATAGGAATTTCCAGATGAAACAAAAGGAGACCAGTCGTTGATAGAGTGTGCCTCCGGGAAAACTATATTTTGTGTGGTATGCAATCGGGTATATCTATAATCATAAACTTGTCAAAGGCGTTTGACACTGTGGACCATACTGTCTTGGTGCAGAGATTGAAGTGTGTTGGGATTACTGGTCATGCTCTGGAGTGGTTTGAGCTGCCTGTTAAATAGAACCCGGTGTGTGGTTGGAAGTCAGACTCCATAGAGTTGTGCTCAGGTGTGCCTCAAGGATCAATTTTAGGTCCCCTGTTTATTATCTAGATCAACACCATTGGGAGACAACACTGTTCTCTATTGAAGTGGCAGCAGTTTGACGTTGGCTTTTGAAAAAGCTCAAACAGCTTTTGCCATCATTCAACAGAATCTGTTCGATTTGAAGTGCTCTAAATTCCTCCAAAAACAAAATGCAAGGTATTTTCCAACACTAAACACTCTGAAAACCATGTAATTACTACCTTGGAAGGACATTCTATAGAGCAAGTCAAAAGTTACAACATTTTGGGTGGATGAGAAGTTGAGCTTCACCACCCATGTAGAGAACCTGTCAGGAAACTCAAGCTGCGTATTGGATATATATATATGCCATTTAGCAGACGCTTTTATCCAAAGCGACTTACAGTCATGTGTGCATACATTCTACGTATGGGTGGTCCCGGGAATCGAACCCACTACCCTGGCGTTACAAGCGCCATGCTCTACCAACTGAGCTACAGAAGGACCATGGGTTTTATTACTGGCAAAAATACACTTGTGGCTCCTTTGCTGCCAGAAAATAGTTGATTCGTTGTACTTTTCTCTCTGCATTAGACTATGGTGATACTATGTATGTGCAAGCCTCCAGCTCTACACGGAAGGCTCTTGACTCTGTGTATCATGCAGTCCTTCGTTTTGTCACCAATCAGAGACGTCTAACTCACCATTGTGAACTCCAGCGTGCTGTCGGGTGAACATCACTAGCAACATGCAGGCTCAAACACTGGTACAATACATTCTTATTTAGAAGGCCATTTTAGGAAAATTGTTGTTTTATCTATCCTCTCTTCTAGCTCGAAATGAAAACACGTACAGCGCAGATCTCCATCTTGTTTTATGCTAAGAGTCCTGAAAAAAGGTCCATTCATTAGTCAGTCCCCTGATCTTGGAATTCCCTCCACACCAACCTACAACTACAGGACCTGGTGTCCCTGGAGGAGTTGAAAGGACAAATAGATGAACAGGTTGTTGAGACATGTAGTTTCTTGTTGTCACCCAATGTCACTAATTTGTGTTACCTTATGTAAGGAAGCATGTTGTTTTACTGAACACACTGCTGTTGCCGGTGTCATCAACAATCAGTGTCTTAAGTCCTTGTACCTCCAGTTTGGCATCAATCACTATCAAAAGATATGAGAACAATCCATAACGTTCAGTATCAAATCTAGTGACCATCAAAAGGAGTGTCCCAAATAGAACACTGGAAATCATAGCTATGATATAGAGGGAAGATATAGAAATATACTAAGCATTGTGTTAATTACTCTTAACTAAATAGTACCTTCAATCATCTGAAATTTTAACATTACACCCTCTATAATGCACTACTTTTGACCAGAGGACCTTGTCAAAAGTTGTGCACTATATAGGGATTAGAGTGCAATTTGTCATGCAGACAGTGACAGACAGCTTAATGAAGCCTGAGTCTGTTGATGTGACAGCCTCATGTTGTTAGTACTGTATCAAGGCATGTCTGTCAATATGTCATGCGTCAATATGTACAGACTGTTCATCTGTAAATGAGGGGGTGATCTCCATTATGGAAGACTGGAGAGAGATGGGCAGGGCTGGACGTGTATGTGTAACAAGACAGTGCTACTGAGACCTCGTGTGTGTGTGTGTGTGTGTGTGTGTGTGTGTGTGTGTGTGTGTGTGTGTGTGTGTGTGTGTGTGTGTGTGTGTGTGTGTGTGTGTGTGTGTGTGTGTGTGTGTGTGTGTGTGTGTGTGTGTGTGTGTGTGTGTGTCCTAATAAAAGATCCTGACACCTTTACTGCAGGTATGTGTGGGTGAGGATTTCCAGAGCTTGTTTGGAGGCCAGTCAGGGGCTGGACCCAGGGCTTAGACAGATACCGTGACTCATGGTTGTGTACCCATTCAATTGTTGGGAGCATATTTAGAGTATGGGACCGGTTTTTATTTATTTAGATACAGTGATGTACACACTGTCACACGCACACACTGTCACACGTACCCACTGTCACACGCACACACTGTCACACGTACCCACTGTCACACGCACACACTGTCACACGTACACACTGTCACACGTACACACTGTCACACGTACACACTGTCACACGTACCCACTGTCACACGCACACACTGTCACACGTACCCACTGTCACACGTACCCACTGTCACACGTACACACTGTCACACGTACCCACTGTCACACGTACACACTGTCACACGTACCCACTGTCACACGTACCCACTGTCACACGTACCCACTGTCACACGTACACACTGTCACACGCACACACTGTCACACGTACACACACACGCGTATGTTGAGCAATCTAAGGCCTATACAGTCCACTCCTTGTGTCTTGCCATCCCAAAAGTAGTTGACTAGGGTTGGATTCTGTGAATAACCAAGGATTTAGGCTGAATCGATTGAGTGAGGGAAGGAGCGTCCTCCCTCGAGGGGTTCAGCAAAAGCCAGATAAGCAGTTCCAAACCTCTCTGCCAATACCAGCAAATTGTCCGTATCCCTTTCCACACTCAGACCACTCCCAGAGAGTCCTAGCAAAATAATTGCTTGAGAAATTGCCCTTTGCTAAAAAGCTATTTTGGTTTCTTTTTTACAATTTTAATTGAAAACAATCACACTAAGGCACCTAATTGTTACCCAGAAATGATTTGATATTGAGATAAAAATGGCTGCATTGGACGTTTAACTCTGTAGGAAAACACTCCCCCCCCCCCCCCATACTCCACAACTCATTGGACGTTTAACTCTGTAGGAAAACACTCCCCCCCCCCCCCCCCCCCATACTCCACAACTCATTGGACGTTTAACTCTGTAGGAAAACACCCCCCCCCCCCCCATACTCCACAACTCATTGGACGTTTAACTCTGTAGGAAAACACCCCCCCATACTCCACAACTCATTGGATGTGTAACTCTGTAGGAAAACACCCCCCCCCCCCCCCCCCCCATACTCCACAACTCATTGGACGTTTAACTCTGTAGGAAACCCCCCCCCCCCCCCCCATACTCCACAACTCATTGGACGTTTAACTCTGTAGGAAAACACTCCCCCCCATACTCCACAACTCATTGGACGTTTAACTCTGTAGGAAAACACAACCCCCCCCCATACTCCACAACTCATTGGACGTTTAACTCTGTAGGAAAACACAACCCCCCCCATACTCCACAAATCAACAACAATATTCTAATAAGATCAGAATGAATGCACCATTATCAAACAGTTGTGATGATAACCTCATGGAATATGGGTGTTCTTCAATGGATGTGCTTTATTCATCCATTACATGACTGACATGAAGGCTCTAAAACCACCAACGCTTTATCAGAATATTTTCTGTACTCTATGTTGAGAAATATACAGCCAACAATACAGTCCACTACTACTGACACTACTGCCATCCCAAAGTGTAGGTGACTAGGGTCGGATTCTGTGAATACCCATGGATAGAAGGTTGGAGGGATGGATGGATTGAGTGAGGGAAGGAGCATCCTCTTATCCTCCCTCAAGAGGGGTCCAGCGACAGCCAGATAAGCGGCTTTCTGCAAAATGACAGAATGAGACAAAGATGAAAGAAAGTAACTAGTCCCAGGTGAATACTTGGTTTAGGCCACAATCGTATCAGCCTGAACTGAATAGAGAGGATTCTCCAGAAGCAGATTTTACTTCCTGGAAGTAGGGTCCCTCTGTGATTTTTTTAAACAATTGGGGATGGTGTTGTTATAATGGGAAAAATAGAGAGATTATGAGGAGAGAGGGAAAGAGGGCGAGAGAAGAGAACACACATTTCTGTCCTGTCAAGCAAACAAATGGGCCTGAACATCGGTGTGTAACTCATGACCATCACCGCATCGTCATCACATTAGCCCTATTCAATTACACTGCAACTCGATGCTCCCTGAAATCAGTTAACTACTGCTAAACCATGAAGTGCACTTTTCATAGACAGTCCATGTTTTACCTCGACCCACATTTTGTTTAGGTGTGGTTAGGCACTTATGGTAATGAGATGAAGGGACTAGTCTTCCCCAAGGTGTTTGGGTTGGGGAGATGCTATATACATTATTTTAATTGGATAGAGGCAGATAAGTCACTGTGCAGTGTTGTTAAGTCAGGAGGGGTAAAGTTAGAAGTGGCATGTGATTGTATGTGTCACAAATGGCACCCTATTCCCGATAGAGTGCACTACTTTTGACAAGAGCCATAGGGCTCATTTGCGATGCATCTGTTGTGTTTGCTGGGTTGCCAGATTCTGGGTAGAGATATGAAGGCTGTTTGGGTTGTAGTGAAACCTGCTGTTTGAGAGAGAGTATTAAGATTCTCTGACCTGAGGGTGACCCCTTGGCACCAGGCTGTAGAGGTACACACACACAGATCGTCACTGTCAGACCACGCCTGCCGTTTGTCAGGAAACACACCCTGGAGAGATTTCTCTGTGTCAAACCCCTTGCTCCTCTCTAATCAAGACCAGGGCGCCTCCTCACCCCATCATTACCACCGCACGCCCCTAACATACACACCCCGCCTGCACAGGCCCTGGAAAATGGTATGGTAGGATGGTGCCGACAGACACTGCAGCTCTGCTTCTAGCTACAAAGCAACTTTGCAGTATTTTTTTTATTGTGTGTTATTTCTTACATTATTATATTAGCATTTTTTTGTGTTATAACATACAACCGGAAATAACTTTTGGATATCAGAGCGGCGGTAACTCACCAGCATTACGACCAGGAATGCTACATTCCCAAATTGGATCCCCAGGGCAATTGAACTTATCCCAAAGGCTGCTCCAAGACGCTGCCAGTGGAGAAGAGGTATTCGGAGTGGACTTCTCCTACTCAGGAGGCAGGTACACCATCCACTGCCTACGAGTATATTACTCGCTAATGTTCAGTCTCTGGATAGTAAAGTAGACGAGCTCAGGGCGAGGATCTCCTTCCAGAGAGACATCAGGGTCTGTAACATACTTTGTTTCACGGAGTCATGGCTCTGTCGGGATATACTGTCCCCGTCCGTACAGCAAGCTGGGTTCTCAGTTCATCACTCAGATAGGAATAAAGAACTCTCCGGGAAGAAGAAAGGCAGGGGTGTATGTTTCATGACTAACTACACTTAATGTGATTGTGATACCATATAGAAACTCAACTCCTTTTGTTTGTCCGACCTAGAATACCTCAATCAGATGCCAACCGTATTACCTTCCAAGAGAATTCTCTTCGGTTATAGTCACATTTGTGTATATTCCCCCTCAAGCTGATACCATGATGTCCCTCAAGGCACAACACCACTGGACTTTATGCCACATATCCTGAGGATGCATTTATTGTGATGATGATGCGGTGATGGTCAAAAAAATATTACTAGAAAATATTCATATTCATGAAATGAATTCATGAAATATAGTGAAATATAGTGAAACACAGCTTAGCCTTTTGTTAATCACCCTGTCATCTCAGATTTTGAAATTATGCTTTACAGCCAAAGCAAGACAAGCGTTTGTGTAAGTTTATTGATAGCCTAGCATAGCATTATGTCCAGCTAGCAGCAGGAAGCTTGGTCACGAAAATCAGAAAAGCAATCAAATGAACCGTTTACCTTTGAAGATCTTTGGATGTTTTCACTGACGAGACTCCCAGTTAGACAGCAAATGTTCCTTTTGTTCCATAAAGATGATTTTTATACCAAAAATTCCTCAGTTTATTTGTCACTTTATGTTGAGAAATCCACCGGAAATAGAGGTCACGACAACGCCGGGGAAAAAATCTAATTATATCCATAATATCGACAGAAACATGGCTAACATTTTTTATAATCAATCCTCAAGGTGTTTTTCAAACATCTATTCGATAATATATAAACCGGGACCATTGGCTTTCCAGTAGGAGTGAGAGGAAAAATGACTACCTCTGTCTTTTACGCAAGAATCACTCTGAGAGCCCTCAGCTGTCCACTTACACAATGTAGTTGTTTACGCTCATTCTTCAACATAAAGGCGCGAAACTACGTCACAATGCTGTAGACACCTTAGGGAATACGTAGAATCTGGTTGATATCCCTTTCAGTGGCCAATAGGGGTGCATAGGAAGACAACGGTTTCAAAACATGAGTCACTTCCTGATTGGATTTTTCTTAGGCTTTCGCCTGCAATATCAGTTCTGTTATACTCACAGACAATATTTTGACAGTATTGGAAACGTTAGAGTTTTCTATCCTAAGCTGTCAATTATATGCATATTCTAGCAACTGGTCCTGACAAATAGGCGATTTACTTTGGGAACGTTATTTTTCCAAAAATGAAAATAGTGCCCCCTAGTTTCAAGAGGTTAAGGATCATATCACCTCTACCTTACCTGACACCCTAGACCCACTTCAATTTGCATATATACCGCCCCAATAGATCCACAGATGATGCAATCGCCTGCTCACTGCCCTATCCCATCTGGACAAGAGGAATAACTACGTCAGAATGCTGTTCATTGACTATAGCTCAGCCTTCAACACCATAGTACCCTCCAAGCTCATCCTTAAGCTCCAGGCCCTGGGTCTGAACCCAGCCCTGTGCAACTGGGTCCTGGACTTCCTGACGGGCCGCCCCCAGGTGGTGAAGGTAGGAAACAACTTCACCGATCCTCAACAAAGGGGCCCCACAACAAAGGGGCCCCACAAGGGTGCATGCTCAGCCCCCTCCTGTACTCCCTGTTCACCCATGACTGCGTGGCCACGCACGCCTTTAACTCAATCAAGTTTGCAGACGACACAATAGTAGTTGGTCTGATTACCAACAATGACGAGACAGCCAACAGGGAGGAGAGGAGGGCCCTGGCGGAGTGATGCCAGGAAAATAACCTCTCCCTCAATGTAAACAAAACGAAGGAGCTGATGGTGGACTTCAGGAAACAGCAGAGGGAGTACGCCCCATCTACATCCACGTGACCGTAGTGGAGAAGGTGGAAAAACAGCTATCTCAAGGCCATTAGACTGTTAAATAGACATCACTAGCCGGGACCGCCCACCTACTCAACCCTGCATCTTAGCCTCTATAGCCCTATATACATAGACCTGGAATCAATGGCCACTTTAATAATGGAACACTCGTCACTTTAATCATGTTTACGTACTACTTTACTCATCTCATATGTATATACTGTATTATATTCTGCTGTATTGTAGTTAATGCCACTCCGACATTGCTCGTCCTAATATTTATATATTTCTTTATTCCATTATTTTACTTTTAGATGTGTGTATTGTTAGTTACTACTGCACTGTTGGAGCTAGGAACACAAGCATTTCACTACACCCGTAAAAACATCTGCTAAATATGTATATGTGACCAATACAATTTGATTTGATTTGAAAGGAGAAAACAGAGCGGTGTTGTCCCCCAGCAAGGCCACATTCATTTCCCTTTTCATGTAAGCCTCCTGCGTCTCTCTCTCTTGTGTTCAGTGGTCAGAGCATTCAAAACACCAGCAGAACAGACCTTCAAACCAGAACCACAGTCCCCATAAGGCAGGGTGGCCTCCAGGTTAGCCCGGTTACTGTGCCCGGCGGTGCCATGATAGATGAAGAATATCTGGACCCAGTCAATGTCTTGGAATCCAAAGAGAATATTATTTACCAAAAACTGCTGTAAAAAATATATATATTTTATTGTGTTGATAAGATGGCGGCCATTCGGATCCAGGAATAAACAACCAATGTTGCCATATTGTTTTGCGCTATACACCAGAGGCCCAGCCTGCATCATACCAGGCATCTCGTACTTTGATCCTGATGTTCTTTTATATGTCATTTGGTGTGTGTGTGTGTGTGTGTGTGTGTGTGTGTGTGTGTGTGTGTGTGTGTGTGTGTGTGTGTGTGTGTGTGTGTGTGTGTGTGTGTGTGTGTGTGTGTGTGTGTGTGTGTGTGTGTGTGTCCTCTCGATAGCCAATCTGTCCCCTCTCAGGTGCCCTCATAACTGTGTGCACGCCACTTAATCAGACGAGCCAGCATAATCCGTTTTTAAATCACTGATGAAGGATTTTGAGGCTGATTCCCTGACCTGTCAATGATTTTAATTTGCTGTTTTATACTCCTGTGAATTCAATAGATTACTTGTAGTTTTTCATGTTGTCTGTCATTTTTTTGTAATGACTTGGTGCTGCCTATCTTGGCCAGGGAGCTCTTGAAAAAGAGATTTTAATCTCAATGAGCCCTTCCTGGTTAAATAAAGGTTAAATCAAATTCAATAAAAAATAAACTGGAGAAGACACGCAGTCACACACATTACATGGTGCGCTGTGTGTTTACATAATGTGTGTGCAAACACAGACACTTATGTGTGGTACCATCGTTCAGGGTCAAAGCACGTGAACATATGGCACTGGTGTGTTTGGGAACTATACGGTGCAGTCACGTGTACATTGACAGACACACAATATGACATTTTTTCAGGGCCACAATCTGTGCAGCATTTGCAGTATCCCAGTATCAGCCATTTTGATGATGCAGGTTCCAGTTTCAGATTAGAAGGGAGGCAGGCTGAGTCACAGGTCTAATCCCACACACAGAGAGAGAACAGAGAGTTATTATCTGCTGGGATATCTGTGCGGCCTTGTCACTCTCACCGTCCTGGTATGGGGGTTATGTTGTTGGGACAATTATGTCCTATCTCACTTCCATCCTTTGATCTCACTGACTGAACCTACCGCCACGTTTAGACCCTTTTCCTATTGAGCGGTTTGAAGACAAATCATGCTGTCGCCCCTAAAAAGTCCCCCCACCAAGACAGAGAGCATGTGGGTCAGATATGTATACACACTACAGTACAGAGAGGTGTGTGTTTGTCTCAAAGGCTTTGAAGTCTGTCTGACAGTGCCACACACAGTGCAGAGACAGACAGCCTCCTCTGCTATTAAAGGTTTAAGGCTAATCGTGAGCTAGCCATCATTGCCTCTCTGACACTCCTTTAAACTAGCTTTAAACAGGGAGGTGCAAAGTGAAGCCTCTCTGTGTGTGCTTACGTGTGTGTGTGTGTTTACGTGTGCGCGTGTGCTTGCGTGTGTGTGTGCTTACGTGTGCATGTGTGTGTGTGAGTGGGTGTGAGTCTTTGGCCCCAGGCAAGCCCCAGTATTGACAGGATTACTAGTACTCAGCCAACCCAGGAGAGGGGGGGGGAGTAAATCATTTAAAAGCAGCGCCTAGTGTAATGAAAGACAGGGAATCTAGTGAAGAGCAAAGAGAGACCTCCTGGGAGTTAGCTACCTATCACAGGCGTTAATCCTGGGAGTTACAGCTCGATTAACACTTAACAAGTCGCTCACCACTTAACTGCTCTGGCAAGCAGCTCTCCTCTCCATGGCCCTGCCCTGCCTGGCCACCATCACACACACTCTGTCAGACTTGGTCACAGTGCAAGAAGTGTGTGTGTGTGTTTGACTACCACTGATAAAGACATAGCCTCAACCTCAGGTCTGCTGTCTCACATCCCAGCTAGTCACCACGCCAAGACAGCCATGCATTCTGTGCCCCAACTGCTCCAGGTACAAGTTGTCCAGGTCCAACTCAGGGGGTTAGTCTGTATCTTTCTAAGTATACACTTCTGTGTCCTTCACTCCAGTCAAATCCTGATTTACGCAGTGGCATGTTTGTTTTCCAGAAGGCGTTTGTTTTCCCAACACAAATGACCGCCGTCCCTGCGTTACAACCCTCCTTTTACAGCCCTAAGGACTCGTTAGCTTCGCCGCTCTAATGGCACCCCCCTACAGTAAAGCCTAATTGAATTATCTCTATCAGCTAGCCAACCGTTAGCCTCCCGTCATTAGGCTATTTAGCAACCAGGTAGCCCAGAGATGATGGCATGTGGCCGGTAGTTATGCATTGTGTGTGTTTGTGCAAGTCCAGCTGTGTCATCCTGAGCTGCTGCCCTGTTGTAAAGGTGAACACACACACTGATTAAGTCTTTAAGGAAACTAGCGCTGGGAGAGATCAGAAGGGCCTGATTGTCAGTCGGAGTGGCGGTGAACTAACAGCTGGGAGAAAACTAATCCAGCCTGGGATTTAGTTTTACCATGATAAAAAAAAAGATTATATTCGCCCCACCCTCTCTTTCTATTTCTCTCTCTTTCTCTCTCTCCTCTCCCCTCTTTCGTCTCTCTCTACTCTCTCCTCTGTCTCTTCTGTCTCTCTCGCTGAAATGATTGTGAACATCATGTCCTCATGTTTCAGTTGTCCCTAGAAGATTGTCTGTGACAAATAGAAAAATGAGGGATTGAGATAGACACCAACTAAAGCTCCACACTACAGAAGTGGAAGCCCATATCCTGCTGCTCCACACTCACGCTGCCCCTCGGTTCCTACTAACCCCTGAGGAGTGCTGGGGTTATTTGATTAGATTCATAATGATAATGACAGGAGTGGAGGAGTGGGACTGGCTGTCACAGGCTAGAGGATCGAGAGATCACCCCTGATGGAGGGGGGGGGACTGGTGAACTTGACAACTACTACAGTGCAGTCTAAATATATTCAGGCCTGTTTACTTTTTCCACATTTTGTTTACGTTACACTTAACAGCCTAATTTTAAAATTGGTTATGTAAAAAAAAATCAATCTACTCACAATACCCCATAATGACAGTTAAAACAGATTTCAGACATTTTTGCAAAGGTATAAAAAAAAATTAAAAGCAGAAATACCTTATTTACATAAATATTCAGACCCTTTGCTATGAGACTCGAAATTGAACTCAGGTACATCTTGTTTCCACTGATCATCCTTGAGATGTTTATACAACTTGATTTTAGTCCACCTGCGGTAAATTCAATTGATTGGACATGTTTTGGAAAGGCACACACCTGTCTCTATGAGGTCCCACAGTTGACAGTGCATGTCAGAGCAAAAAAGCCATGAGGTCGAAGGAATTGTCAGTAGAGCTCCAAGACAGGATTGTGTAGAGGCACAGATCTGGGGAAGGGTACCAAAACATGTCTGCAGCATTGAAGGTCCCCAAGAACACAGTGGCCGCCATCATTCTTAAATGGAAGAAGTTTGGAACCTTCCAGAAGGACAACAATCTCTGCAGCACTCCACCAATTCTTCTGATCACTCTTCATAACATTCTGGAGTATATGCAAATTGCCATCATACAAACTGAGGCAGCAGACTTTGTGAAAATTAATATTTGTGTCATTCTCAAAACTTTTGGACAGGACTGTTTCCGTGTTGTGGTTAGTGTTTTTGCTCTGTAGTGGTTGACGTGAACCCCAGGCGTGGGTGTGAGAAATGAGTTTGTACCATTAGGAACCTGCCATCATGTTAATTGAGACTAATGGGTTAATAGCTTTGTGAAGGCAGTCTCCATAGAGCATCTGGAGTGCTGTGACAGTGAATTCAGGACACACTTACTCTTACGTTGACACAGACTAACAAGCTCTCACACCTCAATTCCACGCGTTACGTACTCAGCCCATGTAAATAAATGAACTAGCTCACTAAACGTCACACACGGTTCACATACCAGCATAGTGAGGTCTCAGAAAGATGGGCCACTTTTCACAGCAAGGCCGGGGGGTTGTTTAAAACATCAAATCAACAGCTTGGTAACTATAATAACGTCATGTCCCTTTCAAGAGCGCTAGTATGGCACACAGGGCTACTGTTCTCTGTCTCACCCACACACACACCAACACCCCACACACACACCAACACCCCACGCACAGGGCTACTGTTCTCTGTCTCACCCACACACACACCAACACCCCACACACACACACCAACACCCCATGCACAGGGCTACTGTTCTCTGTCTCACCCACACAGGGCTACTGTTCTCTGTCTCACCCAACACACCCACACCCCACACACACACCAACACCCCACACACAGGGCTACTGTTCTCTGTCTCACCCACACACACACCAACACCCCACACACACACACCAACACCCCACACACAGGGCTACTGTTCTCTGTCTCACCCACACACACACCAACACCCCACACCAGGGCTACTGTTCTCTGTATCACCCACACACACACACACACACACACACCAACACCCCACACATAGGGCTACTGTTCTCTGTCTCACCCACTCACACACACACACCAGCACTCCACACACAGGGCTACTGTTCTCTGTCTCACCCACCCACACACACACACACCAACACCCCACACACAGGGCACTGTTCTCTGTCTCACCCACACACACACACACACACCAACACCCCACACACAGGGCTACTGTTCTCTGTCTCACCCACCCACACACACACACACCAACACCCCACACACAGGGCTACTGTTCTCTGTCTCACTCCCCACACACACACCCCACACACACACACCAACACCCCACACACAGGGCACTGTTCTCTGTCTCACCCACACACACACACACACCAACACCCCACACACACACACACACACACACACACACACACACACACACACACACACACACACACACCAACACACACCAACACACACACACACACCAACACCCACACACAGGGCTACTGTTCTCTGTCTCACCCACACACACACCAACACCCCACACTCACACCAACAACCCACACACACACACCAACACCCCACACACACACACCAACACCCCACACACAGGGCTACTGTTCTCTGTCTCACCCACACACACACACCAACACCCCACACACACACACCAACACCCCACACACAGGGCTACTGATCTCTGTATCACCCACACACACACACCAACACCCCACACACACACCAACACCCCACACACAGGGCTACTGATCTCTGTCTCACCCACACACACACACCAACACCCCACACACACACCAACACCCCACACACAGGGCTACTGATCTCTGTATCACCCACACACACACACACCAACACCCCACACACAGGGCTACTGTTCTCTGTCTCACCCACACACATACCAACACCCCACACACACACCAACACCCCACACACAGGGCTACTGTTCTCTGTATCACCCACACACACACACCAACACCCCACACATAGGGCTACTGTTCTCTGTCTCACCCACACACACACCAACACCCCACACCAGGGCTACTGTTCTCTGTATCACCCACACACACCAACACCCCACACATAGGGCTACTGTTCTCTGTCTCACCCACCCACACACACACACCAGCACTCCACACACAGGGATACTGTTCTCTGTTTCACCCACACACACACACCAACACCCCACACATAGGGCTACTGTTCTCTGTCTCACCCACACACACACACCAGCACTCCACACACAGGGCTACTGTTCTCTGTATCACCCACACACACACACCAACACCCCACACATAGGGCTACTGTTCTCTGTCTCACCCACCCACATACCAACACCCCACACCAGGGCTACTGTTCTCTGTCTCACCCACACACACCAACACCCCACACATAGGGGTACTGTTCTCTGTCTCACCCACCCCCACACACACACCAACACCCCACACACAGGGCTACTGTTCTCTGTCTCACCCACACACACACACCAACACCCCACACACAGGGCACTGTTCTCTGTCTCACCCACCCACACACACACACACCAACACCCCACACACAGGGCTACTGTTCTCTGTCTCACCCACACACACACACCAACACCCCACACACAGGGCTACTGTTCTCTGTCTCACCCACACACACACACCAACACCCCACACACAGGCTCTTGGCCATGGCTTTGATAGTGGGCCTGCTGGCAAGGGGGGGTTCCTTTGAGGAATCACACAGCTTTTTTATGAAGTGGTGTTAAAGTTATCAGCGTCTCCTGGCTTGCCCAGGACAGTGTGTGTCTAACAGCAGATAGCCAAGTGGAGACCTGGTCCCTCTTATCTGTGTGTAGAACCAGGCCAGGCAGGGCGGCCCGTGCGGGCTCTCGCCCCAGCATTAAAGCCTGTCAGTGGACCGGAGTGTGGCTGAGGCTGGCCAGGTCTCCATACACCAAGGGCCTAGATAGACACTGAACTTAACTCTGAGATCAAAGGGTCCACTGTCACTGCTACTTCTGATAAAACAGACCCAGTCTGGGCCAGGGGACTGGGTGTCAGTGTAGAGAGAGACTAAGCACCAAACCACAACCACCAGACAAACAAACAATAGCAGCAAGTCTATGGAGGCTCTTTTATGATAAAGATCATTCCAGCATTTTACTGGTGTTTTCTCACTCTAGTTCCTTCTCTGTTTTGCATTTTCCTTTCCTCTGCTCTGTCATGCCTCCTTTTCTATCAGTCATTGTCTTTTTGTACATCTCTTTCTCTCACTCTCTCTCTCGCTCTTTCCGCTCTGTTTATCAGTACAGTGGCTCTTCTTAACTTTCCAGGAAAAAAGGACCTCTCCTCTTCCCTTGTTTGATCTCATCCCTCCATCCAATTCACTGCTGTGTTTTCTAATGATACAATGAAAACCCTGTGGTATCCTAAAAATCACCAGGCTGGCCTAAAGAAACATACACATCTTGTTCATGCCTGTGTGTCTGCATTCCATATTTACTCTGGGGCTGTTAATACCCCACAGAAGAGAGAGTGCCTCTCTGCACGTACACTGTGTTTTCCAACAAGACACCCACCTTGGACTAAACAAACAACAAGGTCTACTTTTCCATTTGCTGGACATAAAGGGATTACTTTGGGGTTTTGAAACCATTGTTATGTCTCCGTGTCCAGTATGAAGGTAGTTTTACCAGACAATGTTAACTAGTGTTAACCCAATGACTGGGCCGCATTCCTAAAATCCCCCAGTATCCCTTTAACCAGGGCCGTAGTCAGTCGTGTCTGCAGCCTTCGTCCCAGCTACTAAATCTCTTGACTTAATTCAGTGTTCATCACATCCTGAAATACAGGGGGAGTGAGGGAATTGGCTAAATTGGGGAGACAGTAATTGTTTGAATCAGTTGTTTTAGTGTCTGGGACCCAGAGATAGATGGAGACAGACACGGAGGCTGGTGATAGGGCTTTCCATTTCAGGGGTAGAGATTTGAAGATAACAGCACATTAGGTGGTGTTTGAGGTCAGGACTCCACTTGACCATCTGTGTGGTTATACATATACTTAACTGACCATGTTTCGGGGTTCTACTGACTAAATAGTTGCGTTTGTTGTTCCAGGGACGTTTGACCGCAGTGTGACCCTGCTGGAGGTGTGTGGAAGCTGGCCAGAGAGCTTTGGCCTGCGTCACATGAGCTCTGTGGAGTCCACCGAGGAGGGGCTGAGAGAGAGGCTGGCAGACGCCATGTCAGAGTCACCATCCAGAGACATAGTGGGCTCGGCTACCGGTCAGTCACAAACATACAAACACACACTAACACAGACACGCGCACACACATATACACACATGCGCATGCGTGCGCACACACAAACGCGTGCACACACACAGACTCATAAATAATTTGTCATCATTAATAATGTTGTGGTGTCAATCTTTCCAACAATTTACTGACCATCTATTCTCTCAAACTGTGAAATGTGATAGTGGTCAACTTCATTTTCTTAACTTTTTGAACTTTCATTTACTATCTTTCAACCGCTACTCTTAATCATGCTTGTTTGGTTTTGCAGCAGCTAGTTTTCAATAGTGTGCGGGTGTATATTTGTGTATGGGCCTGCGTGTGTGTGTGTCAGCCATTCAGACAATCCAAATGTTTAACTCATTTAGGAAGCGGCAGCGCTCTTCCTCTCCTTAAGTGAACAAGAGATCCTTTGATTTTAATGGTGGGAGAGGAGGGCTTTCTCTTAGGGAGAGGAGACTGCCACTGGGAGCTAGAGCAGCAAAGGGTCACAAGGCCCTAATGTGTTTAGCATCGACTACCCCCCCACCCCTCCTCTCATCCCCTTCTCTCTCACCCTTCTCGGTCTCGCTCTGCTCTCATCCGTCTCTCTCTCTATCATCCCTTTCTTTCTCTCGCTCTCGTTGCCCATCTTTTACGACATAATCCTGTTTGGACCTATTCATTTACAGAGGCCCCTGCAGCAGCAATGGCAGTCACATGGAATGGACTCCCTCGCCCCCTCCTCTCACGCCCGCTCTCTCTCTGTCTCTCTCTGTTTCTCTCTGTCCCTCTCTCTCTCTGTCCCTTTCTCTCTCTCTGTCTCTCTCTGTTTCTCTCTGTCCCTCTCTCTCTCTGTCCCTCTCTCTCTCTCTGTCCCTCTATAATTGCTCCTGTCTCTGTGACTCTGCTCGTCATTAGATTAGGGGCCGACTCCCGGACACTTGTAGTCTGCGCTTGTCCATCCATCGCTACGGCCCCCTCTAATGCAACACAAAATTAATTACTGATCACATTACATCCAATCTCCCCCTGTTTTCCTCTGCCTTGGGCCCTCCTATATACATGAACTTAACCCTTTCTTGAGAGAGGGAGACATAGAGGAATGGGCTAAATATTGTCTGGGGGGGGGGGGGGGTCTGGAGCCGAGTCTGAGGGGTACATCAAATGGCCTAAAACCCCAAACAGCAAACAATGCAGGTGTAAAAGCACGGTCTGAGACAAAATAGGAAGAAACCTAGAGAGGAACATCCATTCTGTCTGACATAAATATGAATAAGTCCCAGTCAGGTGGACTGGGGACACACCCTATTTTCTATGTAGTGCACTACTGTTGACCAGAGGCCTATGGGCCCTACTATATAGAATAGATTGCCATTTGGGATGCAGGCTGTCTTTGTGTGACAGTGGCACCAAGCTTCAAGCAGGGAATAACTGGGACGTAATGGAGGCAAATCTAATATGGACCTCTGGTTGATGGCTGACTTTAATGTAGAGAACGTGTACATGTGTGTTCGGTTCATAGAGAGAGAGGCCTTTGATGGGCAGGGCCAGATGGTGTATAGCTTAGAGAGTGTCTCCACGTGCAGGGCCCAGTTTCCCCCATCCTTAGACATACTGTAGGCCCCATTGGCCTAGACCTGAAAGATTCACTCATACACAGATTCTCTCTCTGTCCGGCTTTCGCACACACACAGAGGGACGCGGTATTGGAATGCTGGATGATGGAACAAATCACCCTCTTTGACATTTCCCCCTCAACACACAACTCCACACACACTCAGGCTCACGCTCAGAACAAAGCCTGTAGTCACACAGATTTGTGTTTTCAGGCACAGCCAGAGACCTACTGACGCCACAGCCAGGGGCAGGTGACACAGATAGAGAGAGGGATATAAGGAGGGGGTGGGACAGGAAGCCCCATGCACTGACTCCTAAACATACTCTTCCAGGAATTAGATTTGCGCTAGCAACATAATGTTGCTGATGTGATTTTGCTTAATGGTGCAACCCCAACATGAATTCCATTGGAGCCGTGAAGAGGACCCCTGATTTAGTCAGGTTTAGTATATTCCAGCCCTAGTCTCCTCTCAGCCCATCCCCAGTATAACATAACCCAGTCCAGCCTTTGTCCTCAGCCAGTGTCAGGCCAGTGTTTATGGAGGCCACGTTGAGGATCCAGCCCTGACTTACAGTGGGGCAAAAAAGTATTTAGTCAGCCACCAACTGTGCAAGTTCTCCCACTTAAAAAGATGAGAGAGGCCTGTAATTTTCATCATAGGTACACTTCAACTATGACAGACAAAATGAGGGGAAAAAATCCAGAAAATCACATTGTAGGATTTTTAATGAATTTATTTGCAAATTTTGGTGGAAAATAATTATTTGGTCACCTACAAACAAGCAAGATTTCTGGCTCTCACAGACCTGTAACTTCTTCTTTAAGAGGCTCCTCTGTCCTCCACTCTTTACCTGTATTAATGGCACCTGTATGAACTTGTTATCAGTATAAAAGACACCTGTCCACAACCTCAAACAGTCACACTCCAAACTCCACTATGGCCAAGACCAAAGAGCTGTCAAAGGACAGCAGAAACAAAATTGTAGACCTGCTCCAGGCTGGGAAGACTGAATCTGCAGGTAAGTAGCTTGGTTTGAAGAAATCAACTGTGGGAGCAATTATTAGGAAATGGAAGACATACAAGACCACTGATAATCTCCCTCGATCTGGGGCTCCACGCAAGATCTCACCCCATGGGGTCAAAATGATCACAAGAACGGTGAGCAAAAATCCCAGAACCACACAGGGGGACCTAGTGAATGACCTGCAGAGCTGGGACCAAAGTAACAAAGCCTACCATCAGTAACACATTACGCCGCCAGGGACTCAAATCCTGCAGTGCCAGACGTGTCCCCCTGCTTAAGCGAGCACATGTCCAGGCCCATCTACTTTGTGCATGACACAATTAATTTTTCCAACAATTGTTTACAGACAGATTATTTCACTTACTATTCACTGTATCACAATTCCAGTGGGTCGGAAGTTTACATACACTAACTTGACTGTGCCTTTAAACAGCTTGGAAAATTCCAGAAAATTATGTCATGGCTTTAGAAGCTGTTGATAGGCTAATTGACATAATTTGAGTAAATTGGATGTGTACCTGTGGATGTATTTTAAGGCCTACCTTCAAACTCAGTGCCTCTTTGCTTGACATCATGGGAAAATCAAAAGAAGTCAGCCAAGACCTCAGAAAAATAAATGTAGACCACCACAAGTCTGGTTCATCCTTTGGAGAAATTTCCAAATGCCTGAAGGTACCACGTTCATCTGTACAAACATTTAGTACACAAGTATAAATACCATGGAACCATGCAGCCGTCATACCGCTCAGGAAGGAGACACAAAGGACGTTGTGAAGATGCTGGAGGAAACAGGTACAAAAGTATCTAAATTCACAGTAAAATGAGTCCTATATCGACATAACCTAACAGGCCGACCAGCAAGGAAGAAGCCACTGCTCCAAAACCGCCATAAAAAAGCCAGACTACGGTTTGCAACTGCACATGGGGACAAAAATCATACTTTTTGGAGAAATGTCCCCTGGTCTAAAAGAAAATAGGACTGTTTGGCCATAATGACCTTCGTTATGTTTGGAGGAAAAAGGGGGAGGCTTGGAAGCTGGAAGAACACCATCCCAACCGTGAAGCACATGGGTGGCGGCATCATGTTGTGGGGGTGCTTTGCTGCAGGATGGACTGGTGCACTTCACAAAATAGATGGCATCATGAGGGAGGAATATTATGTGGATATATTGAAGGAACATCTCAAGACATCGGTCAGGAAGTTAAAGCTTGGTCGCAAATGGGTCCTCCAAATGGACAATGACCCCAAGCATACTTCCAAAGTTGTGGCAAAATGGCTTAAGGACAACAAAGTCAAGGTATTGGAGTGGCCATCACAAAGCCCTGACCTCAATCCCATAGAAAATATGTGGGCAGAACTGAAAAAGCGTGTGCGAGCAAGGAGGCCTTCAAACCTGACTCAGTTACACCAGCTCTGTCAGGAGGAATGGGCCAAAATTCACCCAACTTATCGTGGGAAGCTTGTGGAAGGCTACCCGAAATGTTTGATCCAAGTTAAACAATTTAAAGGCAATGCTACCAAATACTAATTGAGTGTATGTAAACTTCTGACCCACTGGGAATGTGATGAAAGAAATTAAATCTGAAATAAATCATTCTCTCTACTATTTATGCTGACAATTCACATTCTTAAAATAAAGTGGTGATCCTAACAGTGGTGACCTAAGACAGAGAATTTTTACGAGCATTAAATGTCAGGAATTGTGAAAAACTGAGTTCAAATGTATTTGGCTAAGGTGTATGTAAACTTCTGACTACAACGTTACCTAGAGAGTTTTCATCTGTATTGTTCGTAGCTGTCTACATACCACCAAAGACCGATGCTGGTACTAAGGCCGCACTCAATGAGCTGTATACGGCCATAAGCAAACAGGAAAACGCTCATCCAGAGGCGGCTCTCCTAGTGGCCGGGGACTTTAATGTTGGGAAACTTAAATTCCTTTTACCAAATTTCCACCAGCATGCTATTCCTCCTTTGGCCACCTTTCCTTCCAGTTCTCTGCTGCCAATGACTGGAACTAATTGCAAAAATCGCTGAGGCTGGAGACTCATATCTCCCTCACTAACTTTAAGCATCAGCTGTCAGAGCAGCTCACAGATCACTGCACCTGTACATAGCCCATCTGTAAATAGCCTATCCAACTACCTCATCCCCATATTGTTATTTATATATATATATATTTTGCTCCTTGCACCACAGTATCTCTACTTGCACGTTCATCTTTTGCACATCTATCACTCTGGTGTTTAATTGCTAAATTGTAATTTACTTTGCCACTATGGCCTATTTATTGCCTTATCTCCCTAATCTTACTACATTTGCACACACTGTATATAGATTTTTCTATTGTGTTATTGAGTGTATGTTTGCTTATCCCATGTGTAACTCTGTGTTGTTGTTTGTGTTGCACTGCTTTGCTTTATCTTGGCCAGGTCACTGTTGTAAATGAGAACTTGTTGTCAACTGGCCTACCTGGTTAAATAAAGTTGAAATAAAAAATGTCATTGAAAAATGTTAAATGTGCAACCAGAGGGAAAAAAACTCTAGGACACCTTTACTCCACACACAGAGATGTGTACAAAGCTGTCCCTCACCATCCATTTGGCAAATCTGACCATAATTCTATCCTCTGATTCCTGCTTACAAGCTAAAATTAAAGCAGAAAGCACCAGTGTATCGGTAAATAAAAAAGTGGTCCGATTTTGTAAAATGTTATTTAACTAGGCAAGCCAGTTAAGAACAAATTCGTATTGACATTGACGGCCTACCGGGGAACAGGGGGTTAACTGCCTTGTTCAGTGGCAGAAAAAAACTATTTTTAACTTGTCAACTCAGGGATTCGAACCAGCAACCTTTCGGTTACTGGCCAAACGCTCTAACCACTAGCAGAGATGCTAAGCTACAGGACTGTTTTGCTAGCACAGACTGGAATATGTTATGGGATTCTTCCGATGGCATTGAGGAGTACACCACATCAGTCACTGGCTTCATCAATAAGTGCATCGAAGACGTTGTCCCCACAGTGACCGTACGTACATATCCCAACCAGAAGCCATGGATTACAGGCAACATCCACACTGAGCTAAAGGGTAGAGCTGCCGCTGTCAAGGAGCGGGACTCTAATCCGGAAGCATATTAGAAATCCCGCTATGCCCTCCGACGAACCATCAAAAATAGGACTAAGATCGAATCGTACTACACCGTCTCCGACACTTGTCGGATGTGGCAGGGCTTGCAAACTATTACAGACTAAGGGAACCACAGCCGAGAGCTGCCCTGTGACACGGGCCTACTAGATGAGCTAAATTACTTATATGCTCTCTTCGAGGCACGTAACACTGTAACATGCATGAGAGCATCAGCTGTTCCGGACGATTGTGTGATCACGCTCTACGCAGCCGATGTTTAGTTTAGTTTATTTTATTTTTACAGGGACAGTGCACATTAATCAACGTTTCAGTAAAAGTGCCGGTTTTAGCCAACCGCAGTCCCTGGGCAGGTTATTAAAAACAATTACAATATAGACAATAGCACCATAGAACAAGCAAGACATAGCAACATAGGACAAGCAAGACATAGCATACAGACAGAGCAACATAGAACAAAAAGCAGCAAAACAAAATTCATAAAAGCAACAAAGTGTTTCCACACCTCACAAGCTACAGACAACAGACAACATGGAAAGCGGCAACACACAGCTAGGGACCATGTTCACAAATCTGATTGACCTTTAGCCAGGTCTTCAAGCATTTTGTGAAAGTGTGATATGTGGTGCAGTTATGTGTGTCTGATGGCAGTGTATTCCAGACATGGGAAGCTCTCACATAGAATGCAGATTTACTAAAGGTGCTTTTCCTTAGGGGAACTATACAGTCACCTCTCATGGCAGACCTTGTGGATCTGCTGCCATATGTCTGGGTTTTCTGTTTAACAAAAATATTGAGTGGAGGGGGAGCCAGGCCATTAAGGATCTTGAATACAAGACATGCGTCGGTGTATTGCACAAGATTTTCCCAACTCAAGAGCTCATGCTTTCTAAGGATGTGACAATGATGATGGCTATTGGGCTTCCTATCAAGCACTTTGAGAGCCTGTTTGTAGACAGACTGAATAGGTTTTAATGTTGTACAGCAAGCTTGGGCCCAACTAGTCAAGCAGTATGTTAAGTGGGGGAGTATCATAGAATTGAAGTACAGTTTTGCTACCTCTGTAGTCAAACAATTTCGTATAAATCGGAAATTAGCTAGGTTGAATTTGGTTATTTGAATTACCTTTTTCACATGCTTTTTAAAAGAGAGGTTGGAATCAAGTATGATGCCACGGTACTTAAAATCGGATACCACCTGGAGCTTCTCCCCTGACACATAGACATCTGGCTCAGTAGCATCTGTTGCTGTCTTTGTGAAGAACATGCAAACAGTTTTTTTCACATTGAGATGCAAACACGAGTCACTGAGCCACTTTGTAACTTGGACCATTACAGTAGTGAGTTCTTGTGCAGCTTGTTGTTTGCTCTTTGCATGCACATATATCACTGTATCATCTGCATACATTTGAACTTCAGACCCAGTACAGACAGAAGGCAGATCATTAATATACAGGCTGAACAGGAGGGGCCCCAGTATTGACCCTTGGGGCACGCCCACATCATAGCTATGAGTGGGCGACAGCTCATTGCTCACTCTGACACACTGAGTTCTGCCTCCAAGGTATGATTTCATCCATCTCAAGGCATCAGGGGAAAAGTTGAACTTGGACAATTTTGTGATGAGAATCTCATGGTTAACAGTATCAAAAGCCTTCCTTAGGTCCAGAAACACAGCCCCAACAGCACCCCCTTTGTCCATCTTGGACTTCACATTTTCCAGAAGAAAGCAGTTGGCCGTTTCTGTGGAGTGTTTCGCTCTGAAGCCAAACTGCATGGAGTGTAATGTGAAGGGTAAGTGATTAAGACCTTTAAACAGGTCAACATTCACAAGGCCGCAGGGCCAGGGTAATCCATCGATTACCAGGATGTGTACATCGAGCATGCGCTGACCAACTGACAACTGTCTTCACTGACATTTTAAACCTCTCCCTGTCTGAGTCTGTAATACCAACATGTTTCAAGCAGACCACCATAGTCCCTGTGCCCAAGAACAGTAAGGTAACCTGCCTAAATGACTACCGATCCATAGCGCTCACGTCTGTAGCCATGAAGTGCTTTGAAAGGCTGGTCATGGCTCACATCAACACTATTATCCCAGAAACCCTAGACCCACTCCAATTTGCATACCTCCCTAACAGATCCACAGAAGATGCAATCTTTATTGCACTCCACACTGCCCTTTCCCACCTGGACAAAATGAACACCTATGTGAGAATGCTATTCATTGAGTATAGCTCAGCGTTCAACACCATAGTGCCCTCAAAGCTCATCACTAAGCTAAGGACCCTGGGTCTAAACACCTCCCTCTGAAACTGGATCCTGGACATCCTGAATGGCCACCCCAGATGGTAAGGGTAGGTAACAAACACAGCCACCACGTTAATCATCAACACGGGGGCCCCTCAAGGTTGGGTGCTCAGTCCCCTCCTGTACTCCCTGTTCACTCCTGACTGTACGGCCAGGCACAACTCCATCATTAAGTTTGCCGATGACACAACAGTAGTAGGCCTGATCACCAACAATGATAAGCACGCCCCCATTCTTATTGACGGGGCTGTAGTGGAGCAGGTTGAGAGCTTCAAGTTCCTTGGTGTCCACATCACCAACAAATTAACATGGTCCATGGACGCCAAGACAGTCGTGAAGACGGCACAACAAAACCTACTCCCCCTTGGGAGACTGAAAAGATTTGGCATTGATCCACAGATCCTCTAATGGTTCTACAGCTGCACCATCGAGAGCATGGTTGCAACACTGCCTGGTATGACAACTGCTTGGCCTCCGACCGCAAGGCACTACAGAGGGTAATGCGTACAGCCCAGTACATCACTGGGGCCAAGCTTCCTGCCATCCAGGACCTCTATACCAGGTGGTGTCAGAGGAAGGCCCTAAAATTAATCAAAGACTCCAGCCACCCTAGACATAGACAGTTCTCTCTGCTACTTGAGCGCCAAGTCTAGGTCTAGGGGAGGGTTTGGCTGGCCGGGATGTCCTTTTCACATCGTGCTCTAGCGACTCCTGTAGCGGGCTGGGCACATGCACGTTGACTTCTGTCACCAGTTTTACATTGTTTCCTCTGACACATTGGTGTGGCAGGCTTCCGGGTTAAGCGAGCAGTGTGTCAAGAAGCAGTGAGGCTTGGCAGGGCCGTGTTTTGGAGGACACATTGCTCTCAACCTTCGCCTCTCCCAAGTCCGTACGGGAGTTGCAGCGATGGGACAAGACTGTGACTACCAATTGGATATCACAAAATTGGGGAGAAAAAGTCAATATAAATAACTATAAAATAAAAATGATTAATAATGTCACTTGATAAATCAACTTCAATCAGTGTAGATTAAGGGGAGGAGACAGGTTGAAGAAGGATTTTAAGACTTGAGACATGGATTCAGAGGGTGAATGGGCAAGACAATAAATGTATGTGCCTTTGAACGGGGTATGGTAGTAGGTGCCAGGCGCACCGGTTTGAATGTGTCAGGAACTGCAACGCTGCTGGGTTTTTCACACTCAGTTTCTAATGTGTATCCAGAATGGTCCACCACCTAAAGGACATCCAGCCAACTTGACACAACTGTGGGAAGCATTGAAGTCAACATTGGCCAGCATCCCTGTGGAACGCTTTCAACACCATGTAGAGTCCTTGCGCTGATGAATTGAGGCTGTTCTGAGGGCAAAAAGGGGTGCAACTCAATATTAGGACAGTGTTCCTAATGTTTTGTACACTCAGTGTGCTCAATAAAGTGTGTGACACTCCAAACCCAAGAAGTATGTCACTCACCACCAGGCCCTGTGTGTAGCAGGAACTTGTCATGTTCTAATTATTTATCAAATTGTCAGATGGCGGTCCACATAGGTTTATGATTTACTTAATTAGGCCTACTTCCATGTACTATTGGAGTGTGGATTTGGCTGGTTGATTCCACCAGATTGCGTGTAGGTTTTGGAGGAGCTCCATCTCTTGTCCGATGTTATCGTGGTACAGAAAACCTTGCCTCTGCCACCACATGTAGCACTGTGTTTTTTGTATGTATGTACAGTACTGTGTGTGGGTGGGTGGGGGTGGTTTGGAAGTAAGCAAGCAGTTGATGTAATCTGTTGGTGTGGAGTGAGGATTTCCTCCCTGCCAAAGAGAGTGGTACGTTCCAGTGTGTTTGGGGACCTGTCAGGAGACCAATGAAAGTACAGACTATGAGAGCTAGGTCTATGGGTCCCACTTATGGAGAAACAGAGTGGTTAGAAGGGCACAGGGCCTTTCCATCTATACAGATTATTGCCACACACACACACCTCTTACTTTAGTGTTCTGCTTTTCAATCTGATTTTACAGTAGTACTCTTTACTGCCTGGATGTCTAGAAAGAGCACACATTGCATGTGAACTTGAATGCACCTCTTGGGGCCAGTATATGTGAATCATTTCATGAAGTTTGTTTCATAATGTCTGATGAATTGGGCATATTAAGGCGTGTGGATGCTAGACTCTAGACTCCAACCCTCTGGTTAGCTCTGTGAAAACCTCTATTGTTCCCTACTGTAGGTTTGGTAATGATGCTCCTATCTCCTGTTTGACTTGGACAGCCTCTTGTAGCCATTCGCAGAAACTACCAGGTCAATTATGTGACTGACTGGGTTCCTTTCTACCAAGGCTTGTTTTAACACACAGATATCCATCGCAAGACCAACAAAACACACCACAGTGGTCCAACACACACACACACAGAAGACCACCACATTATCACGGTGGGGTAGAAGGTCCCACTTTGCCAATCAATCATTACTCCCTCCTGGTTCCAGTTTACATACATACAGTGCCTTGCGAAAGTATTCGGCCCCCTTGAACTTTGCGACCTTTTGCCACATTTCAGGCTTCAAACATAAAGATATAAAACTGTATTTTTTGTGAAGAATCAACAACAAGTGGGACACAATCATGAAGTGGAACGACATTTATTGGATATTTCAGACTTTTTTAACAAATCAAAAACTGAGAAATTGGGCGTGCAAAATTATTCAGCCCCCTTAAGTTAATACTTTGTAGTGCCACCTTTTTCTGCGATTACAGCTGTAAGTCGCTTGGGGTATGTCTCTATCAGTTTTGCACATCGAGAGACTGAAATTTTTTCCCATTCCTCCTTGCAAAACAGCTCGAGCTCAGTGAGGTTGGATGGAGAGCATTTGTGAACAGCAGTTTTCAGTTCTTTCCACAGATTCTCGATTGGATTCAGGTCTGGACTTTGACTTGGCCATTCTAACACCTGGATATGTTTATTTTTGAACCATTCCATTGTAGATTTTGCTTTATGTTTTGGATCATTGTCTTGATGGAAGACAAATCTCCGTCCCAGTCTCAGGTCTTTTGCAGACTCCATCAGGTTTTCTTCCAGAATGGTCCTGTATTTGGCTCCATCCATCTTCCCATCAATTTTAACCATCTTCCCTGTCCCTGCTGAAGAAAAGCAGGCCCAAACCATGATGCTGCCACCACCATGTTTGACAGTGGGGATGGTGTGTTCAGGGTGATGTGCTGTGTTGCTTTTACGCCAAACATAACGTTTTGCATTGTTGCCAAAAAGTTCAATTTTGGTTTCATCTGAACAGAGCACCTTCTTCCACATGTTTGGTGAGTCTCCCAGGTGGCTTGTGGAAAACTTTAAACAACACTTTTTATGGATATCTTTAAGAAATGGCTTTCTTCTTGCCACTCTTCCATAAAGGCCAGATTTGTGCAATATACGACTGATTGTTGTCCTATGGACAGAGTCTCCCACCTCAGCTGTCGATCTCTGCAGTTCATCCAGAGTGATCATGGGCCTCATGGCTGCATCTCTGATCAGTCTTCTCCTTGTATGAGCTGAAAGTTTAGAGGGACGGCCAGGTCTTGGTAGATTTGCAGTGGTCTGATACTCCTTCCATTTCAATATTATCGCTTCCACAGTGCTCCTTGGGATGTTTAAAGCTTGGGAAATCTTTTTGTATCCAAATCCGGCTTTAAACTTCTTTACAACAGTATCTCGGACCTGCCTGGTGTGTTCCTTGTTCTTCATGATGCTCTCTGCGCTTTTAACGGACCTCTGAGACTATCACAGTGCAGGTGCATTTATACGGAGACTTGATTACACACAGGTGGATTGTATTTATCATCATTAGTCATTTAGGTCAACATTGGATCATTCAGAGATCCTCACTGAACTTCTGGAGAGAGTTTGCTGCACTGAAAGTAAAGGGGCTGAATAATTTTGCACGCCCAATTTATCAGTTTTTGATTTGTTAAAAAAGTTTGAAATATCCAATAAATGTCGTTCCACTTCATGATTGTGTCCCACTTGTTGTTGATTCTTCACAAAAAAATACAGTTTTATATCTTTGTTTGAAGCCTGAAATGTGGCAAAAGGTCGCAAAGTTCAAGGGGGCTGAATACTTTCGCAAGGCACTGTACATACATACATACACACACTCACTCAGGATTATAAACACGTACAACACATCAACTCACTTCTCAATTCACCTCTTTTTGCACTTGGAGACGTGGCTTTAGACCATTGGGAACAGACCTGTTGGCTTAACCAGCGGCCACACCCAGTCACACACGCACACCCCTCTGTCCTTCTCACACTCCATTTGTGTACTTGACTGAAAACTATTAGTTGTTCCTTTTGTCACCTTCCCCCGAGGCCCTGTTCTAACCTGCTTCACTAGAGGAAAAGAGAAACCCAGGTCCCTGTTCTAACCTGCTTCAATAGCGAAAGAGAAACCCAGGGCCCTGTTCTAACCTGCTTCAATAGAGAAAGAGAAACCCAGGGCCCTGTTTTAACCTGCTTCAATAGAGAAAGAGAAACCCAGGGCCCTGTTCTAACCTGCTTCAATGGAGGAAGAGAAACCCAGGGCCCTGTTTTAACCTGCTTCAATAGAGAAAGAGAAACATTTACATTACATTTAAGTCATTTAGCAGACGCTCTTATCCAGAGTGACTTACAAATTGGTGCATTCACCTTATGACATCCAGTAGAACAGTCACTTTACAATAGTGCATCTAAATCTTAAAGGGGGGGGGTGAGAAGGATTACTTATCCTATCCTAGGTATTCCTTAAAGAGGTGGGGTTTCATGTGTCTCCGGAAGGTGGTGATTGACTCCGCTGTCCTGGCATCGTGAGGGAGTTTGTTCCACCATTGGAGCAGCGAACAGTTTTGACTGGGCTGAGCGGGAACTGTACTTCCTCAGTGGTAGGGAGGCGAGCATGCCAGAGGTGGATGAACGCAGTGCCCTTGTTTGGGTGTAGGGCCTGATCAGAGCCTGGAGGTACTGAGGTGCCGTTCCCCTCACAGCTCCGTAGGCAGGCACCATGGTCTTGTAGCGGATGCGAGCTTCAACTGGAAGCCAGTGGAGAGAGCGGAGGAGCGGGGTGACGTGAGAGAACTTGGGAAGGTTGAACACCAGACGGGCTGCAGCGTTCTGGATGAGTTGTAGGGGTTTAATGGCACAGGCAGGGAGCCCAGCCAACAGCGAGTTGCAGTAATCCAGACGGGAGATGACAAGTGCCTGGATTAGGACCTGCGCCGCTTCCTGTGTGAGGCAGGGTCGTACTCTGCGGATGTTGTAGAGCATGAACCTACAGGAACGGGCTACCGCCTTGATGTTAGTTGAGAACGACAGGGTGTTGTCCAGGATCACGCCAAGGTTCTTAGCGCTCTGGGAGGAGGACACAATGGAGTTGTCAACCGTGATGGCGAGATCATGGAACGGGCAGTCCTTCCCCGGGAGGAAGAGCAGCTCCGTCTTGCCGAGGTTCAGCTTGAGGTGGTGATCCGTCATCCACACTGATATGTCTGCCAGACATGCAGAGATGCGATTCGCCACCTGGTCATCAGAAGGGGGAAAGGAGAAGATTAATTGTGTGTCGTCTGCATAGCAATGATAGGAGAGACCATGTGAGGTTATGACAGAGCCAAGTGACTTGGTGTATAGCGAGAATAGGAGAGGGCCTAGAACAGAGCCCTGGGGGACACCAGTGGTGAGAGCGCGTGGTGAGGAGACAGATTCTCGCCATGCCACCTGGTAGGAGCGACCTGTCAGGTAGGACGCAATCCAAGCGTGGGCCGCGCCGGAGATGCCCAACTCGGAGAGGGTGGAGAGGAGGATCTGATGGTTCACAGTATCGAAGGCAGCCGATAGGTCTAGAAGGATGAGAGCAGAGGAGAGAGAGTTAGCTTTAGCGGTGCGGAGCGCCTCCGTGATACAGAGAAGAGCAGTCTCAGTTGAATGACTAGTCTTGAAACCTGACTGATTTGGATCAAGAAGGTCATTCTGAGAGAGATAGCGGGAGAGCTGGCCAAGGACGGCACGTTCAAGAGTTTTGGAGAGAAAAGAAAGAAGGGATACTGGTCTGTAGTTGTTGACATCGGAGGGATCGAGTGTAGGTTTTTTCAGAAGGGGTGCAACTCTCGCTCTCTTGAAGACGGAAGGGACGTAGCCAGCGGTCAGGGATGAGTTGATGAGCGAGGTGAGGTAAGGGAGAAGGTCTTCGGAAATGGTCTGGAGAAGAGAGGAGGGGATAGGGTCAAGCGGGCAGGTTGTTGGGCGGCCGGCCGTCACAAGATGCGAGATTTCATCTGGAGAGAGAGGGGAGAAAGAGGTCAGAGCACAGGGTAGGGCAGTGTGAGCAGGCCCAGCGGTGTCGTTTGACTTAGCAAACGAGGATCGGATGTCGTCGACCTTCTTTTCAAAATGGTTGACGAAGTCATCTGCAGAGAGGGAGGAGGGGGGGGGGATTCAGGAGGGAGGAGAAGGTGGCAAAGAGCTTCCTAGGGTTAGAGGCAGAAGTTTGGAATTTAGAGTGGTAGAAAGTGGCTTTAGCAGCAGAGACAGAAGAGGAAAATGTAGAGAGGAGGGAGCGAAAGGATGCCAGGTCCGCAGGGAGGCGAGTTTTCCTCCATTTCCGCTCGGCTGCCCGGAGCCCTGTTCTGTGAGCTCGCAATGAGTCGTCGAGCCACGGAGCGGGAGGGGAGGACCGAGCCGGCCTGGAGGATAGGGGGCATAGAGAGTCAAAGGATGCAGAAAGGGAGGAGAGGAGGGTTGAGGAGGCAGAATCAGGAGATAGGTTGGAGAAGGTTTGAGCAGAGGGAAGAGATGATAGGATGGAAGAGGAGAGAGTAGCGGGGGAGAGAGAGCGAAGGTTGGGACGGCGCGATACCATCCGAGTAGGGGCAGTGTGGGAAATGTTGGATGAGAGCGAGAGGGAAAAGGATACAAGGTAGTGGTCGGAGACTTGGAGGGAGTTGCAATGAGGTTAGTGGAAGAACAGCATCTAGTAAAGATGAGGTCGAGCGTATTGCCTGCCTTGTGAGTAGGGGGGGAAGGTGAGAGGGTGAGGTCAAAAGAGGAGAGGAGTGGAAAGAAGGAGGCAGAGAGAAATGAGTCAAAGGTAGACGTGGGGAGGTTAAAGTCGCCCAGAACTGTGTGAGGTGAGCCGTCCTCAGGAAAGGAGCTTATCAAGGCATCAAGCTCATTGATGAACTCTCCGAGGGAACCTGGAGGGCGATAAATGATAAGGATGTTAAGCTTGAAAGGGCTGGTAACTGTGACAGCATGGAATTCAAGGCGATAGGCGATAGACAGGCGATAGACAGATGGGTAAGGGGAGAAAGAGAGAATGACCACTTGGGAGAGATGAGGATCCCGGTGCCACCACCCCGAAACCCAGGGCCCTGTTCTAACCTGCTTCAATAGAGAAAGAGAAACCCAGGGCCCTGTTATAACCTGCTTCAATAGAGAAAGAGAAACTCAGGGCCCTATTCTAACCTGCTTCACGAGAGAAAAAGAAACCCAGGGCCCTGTTTTAACCTGCTTCAATAGAGAAAGAGAAACCCAGGGCCCTGTTATAACCTGCTTCAATAGAGAAAGAGAAACTCAGGGCCCTATTCTAACCTGCTTCACGAGAGAAAAAGAAACCCAGGGCCCTGTTCTAACCTGCTTCAATAGAGAAAACGAAATCCAGGGCCCTGTTATAACCTGCTTCAATAGAGACAGAGAAACCCAGAGCCCTGTTCTAACCTGCTTCAATAGAGAAAGAGAAACCCAGGGCCCTGTTCTAACCTGCTTCAATGGAGAAAGAGAAACCCAGGGCCCTGTTCTAACCTGCTTCAATAGAGAAAGAGAAACCCAGGGCCCTGTTATAACCTGCTTTAATAGAGAAAGAGAAACTCGGGGCCCTATTCTAACCTGCTTCACGAGAGAAAAAGAAACCCAGGGCCCTGTTCTAACCTGCTTCAATAGAGAAAGCGAAATCCAGGGCCCTGTTATAACCTGCTTCAATAGAGACAGAGAAACCCAGGGCCCTGTTTTAACCTGCTTCAATAGAGAAAGAGAAACCCAGGGCCCTGTTCTAACCTGCTTCAATAGAGAAAGAGAAACCCAGGGCCCTGTTCTAACCTGCTTCAATAGAGACAAAAAAAACCAGGGCCCTGTTTTAACCTGCTTCAATAGAGAAAGAGAAACCCAGGGCCCTGTTCTAACCTGCTTCAATAGAGAAAGAGAAACCCAGGGCCCTATTCTAACCTGCTTCACTAGAGAAAAAGAAACCCAGGGCCCTGTTTTAACCTGCTTCAATAGAGAAAGAGAAACCCATGGCCCTGTTTTAACCTGCCTCAATGGAGAAAGAGAAACCCAGGGGCGTGTTCTAACCTGCTTCACTATAACCAGAGAAAGACACTGAGTGCTCTCTGTACCACTGAAAGACATTCAGCTGAGCTGCTAAAAGAAAATATTTAAAAAGAAGGGAACCCTGGGAAAGAAAAGTGAAAGTGACATGAGCTGAGGCTGAAGAGTATGGTGCAGAGGAAAAAGATGGGAGTGTGAAAGAAGAGCAAGGTCATTATTTCTGCCCCTCAGCACTCCTCCATTCACTGGCAGGTCGCTCTCTCTTCCTCTCTTCCTCTTTCTCTTCATCTCTCTCTTTTTATCTCTTCCTCTTTCTCTACCTCTCTGCAGCCAGCTGAGAGCGTGAGAGTAATCCGCGGCGACAGTGTGAGACGATGAAGAATAATTCCTGTATTCAGAGTCGCCACCGCTTATGCCCCCTCTTCCTTTTCTCTCCTCTCCTCCCTCTCTTTTGCACTCCTCCACTGATACGTTGGGCCTGGATATCATTGTATCATTTGCCATGGCTTCACCTCTCTCTGCCACTCTGCCCTGCTAGCCTAGGGGGGAGGGGGGGGGGTAGTTTTACTATCATGTGAGGACCAGAAATACTCACAAGGATAGTAAAACAAGGAAAATTTGCTTGTCCACACAAGGAAAAAGCCTATTTTAGGCTTAGGGGTTAGGGTTGCAGTTAGAGTTAGGAGTTAGGTTCATGGTTAGGGTTAGGAGTTAGGTTCATGGTTAGGGTTAGGTTCATGGTTAGGTTTATGGAAAATAGGATTTTGAATGGGACTCTATTGTTAGGTCCCCACAAGGATAGTAAAACAAACTGTGTGCGTGTGAGAGGGCAGAGTGTCTTAGCCTTCTGCAAATGGGCTTTTTGTGGAGATTTTTTTTAGACTGCACTTAACAGCTTGCTCAGGGGAGCGACGCCGTGAGAGTTCAGGAAGAAAGAGGACGAGAGATGAAGAGAGGGAATGAGAAATAGGGCGATGGAGAGAGTGAGAGTGAGATTGCGATGTGGAGAGTGGGAAGCACATCTTACAAATGTGTATGTGATGTTCCAGGTCTGTTTTGGGTTGTCTAGACAAGACAGCGGTGAAACACTTTTAAACCGGGAAGCATTTTAGAGGAGTGGAATTGAGGAAAAGGGTTCTGTATCCGAGGTGTCTCCGAGTCGTTCTCCATTTAGTTTGTTGTATGATTACTACCTGTATCTTTTTACTCTGACTTCCCTGTTTAAACCTATGACTCTCACATCCATCTGGAACCATACAGCCTTTCTCCTAGCATGAGTAGATTAATAATAAATGCACTAATGTAGTATATACCTCCTGTATATTTACTTAAGCACTCATTTATGCTGACACTCAAACACAAGCACACCTATATGTGCGTATGTGTATATATACAGTGGGGCAAAAAAGTATTTAGTCAGCCACCAATGGTGCAAGTTCTCCCACTTAAAAAGATAAAAGAGGCCTGTAATTTTCATCATAGGTACACTTCAACTATGACAGACAAAATGAGAATTTAAAAAATCTGAAAATTACATTGTAGGATTTTTAATGAATTTATTTGCAAATTATGGTGGAAAATAAGTATTACATACATACATACATACATACATACATACATACATACATACATACATACATACATACATACATACATACATACATACATACATACATACATACATACATACATACATACATACATACATACATACATACATACATACATACATACATACATACATACATACATACATACATACATACATTTACATTTAAGTCATTTAGCAGACGCTCTTATCCAGAGCGACTTACAAATTGGTGCATTCACCTTATGACATCCATACATACACACATACACACATACACACATAAGTACATACATACAGTTGTGGTCGGAAGTTTACATACACCTTAGCCAAATACATTTAAACTCAGTTTTTCACAATTCCTGACATTTAATCCTAGTAAAAATTCCCCGTCTTAGGTCAGTTAGGATCACCACTTTATTTTAAGAATGTGAAATGTCAGAATAATAGTAGAGAGAATGATTTATTTCAGATTTAATTTCTTTCATCATATTCCCAGTGGGTCATAAATTGACAGACACTCAATTAGTATTTGGTAGCATTGCCTTTAAATTGTTTAACTTGGGTCAAACGTTTCGGGTAGCCTTCCACAAGCTTCCCACGATAAGTTGGGTGAATTTTGGCCCATTCCTTCTCACAGAGCTGGTGTAACTGAGTCAGGTTTGAAGGCCTCCTTGCTCGCACACGCTTTTTCAGTTCTGCCCACATATTTTCTATGGGATTGAGGTCAGGGCTTTGTGATGGCCACTCCAATACCTTGACTTTGTTCTCCTTAATCCATTTTTCACAACTTTGGAAGTATGCTTGGGGTCATTGTCCATTTGGAGGACCCATTTGCGACCAAGCTTTAACTTCCTGACCGATGTCTTGAGATGTTCCTCCAATATATCCACATAATATTCCTCCCTCATGATGCCATCTATTTTGTGAAGTGCACCAGTCCATCCTGCAGCAAAGCACCAACACAACATGATGCCGAAACCCCCGTGCTTGGAGGTTGGGATGGTGTTCTTCGGGCTTGCAAGCCTCCCCCTTTTTCCTCCAAACATAACAATGGTAATTATGGCCAAACAGTTCTATTTTTGTTTCATTAGACCAGAGGACATTTCTCCAAAAAATATGATCTTTGTCCCCATGTGTAGTTGCAAACCGTAGTCTGGCTTTTTTATGGCGGATTTGGAGCAGTGGCTTCTTCCTTACTGAGCGACCTTTCAAGTTATGTTGATATAGGACTTGTTTTACTGTGGATATAGATACTTTTGTACCTGTTTCCTCCAGCATCTTCACAAGGTCCTTTGCTGCTGTTCTGGGATTGATTTGCACTTTTTGGACTAAAGTACGTTCATCTCTAGGAGACAGAATGCGTCTCCTTCCTGAGCGGTATGACGACTGCGTGGTCCCATGGTGTTTATAGTTGTGTACTATTGTTTGTACAGATTAAAAATTGGTTCCAAGGATGAAACCAGACTTGTGGGTGTCTACAATTTTTTTTCTGAGGTCTTGGCAGATTTCTTTTGATTTTTCCCGTGATGTCAAGCAAAGAGGCACTGAGTTTAAAGGTAGGCCTTGAAGTACATTTACAGGTACACTTGACTCCAATTGACTCAAATTATGTCAATTAATCTATCAGAAGCTTCTAAAGCCATGACATCATTTCTGACATTTTCCAAGCTGTTTAAAGGCACAGTCAACTTAGTGTATGTAATCTTCTGACCCACTGGAATTGTGATACAGTGAATTATAAGTCAAATAATCTGTCTGTAAACAATTGTTGGAAAAATTGATTGTATCATGCACAAAGTAGATGTGGAAACCTGGCACCATCCCTACGGTGAAGCATGGTGGTGGCAGCATCATGCTGTGGGGATGTTTTCAGCGGCAGAGACTGGGAGATTAGTCAGGATCGAGGGAAAGATGAATGGAGCAAAGTACAGAGAGATACTTGATGAAAACCTGCTCCAGAGCGCTCAGGAGCTCAGACTGTGGCCATTGTTTACCTTCCAACAGGACAACGGCCCTAAATACACAGCCAAGATAACGCAGGAGTGGCTTCGGGACCAGCCTCGGAATGTCTTCGAGTGGCCCAGCCAGAGCCCGGACTTGAACCCGATCAAACATCTCTGGAGAGACCTGAAAATAGCTGTGCAGCAACACTCACCATCCAACCTGACAGAGCTTGAGAGGATCTGCAGAGAAGAATGGAATAAACTCCCCAATACAGGTGTATTAAGCTTGTAGCGTCATACCCAAGAAGACCCGATGCTGTAATCTCTGCCGAAGGTGCTTCAACAAAGTACTGAGTAAAGGGTCTGAATACTTATTTAAATGTGATATTTCAGTACTTTATTTTTTATAAATTAGCCATAATTTCTAAAAACCTTTTTGCTTTGTCATGGGCCAGCTCTTACACCCCTGAAACACTGTTTCAGCAGCTCCACTCCTTAACGCAACCTGTCCATTATGCTTTGTCATTATTGTGTGTAGATTGATAAGGAAACAAAACAATTTAATACATTTTAGTGTAAGGCTGTAACGTAACAATGTGGAGAAAGTCAAGGCACTGTATATGCATGTAATGGTGTGTCTGTGTATCAATTAAAGATGTGGTATGAATTAGTGATAGGGTACATAATGGACAGGTTGCGTTAAGGAGTGGAGCTGCTGAAACAGTGTTTCAGGGGTGTAAGAGCTGGCCCAGTCAGGGCTGTCTTCACATATCAGATCTGTACCCAGAAAGCACACAGACTTTCTAGGAAAGAAGAGGAGAGGAGCGAGAATAGGGGATGGAGTGAGGAAGAAGTAAGGAGTGGTGAGAAGAGAGAACAATAATCATTCTAAATGCCATTTAGTGGACGCCATCATCCAAAGCAACTTAGTTATGCGTATATACATTTTACAGTGCCTTCAGAAAGTATTCATACCCCTTAACGTTTTACACATTTTGTTGTGTTGCAGACAAAATTGATTAAATAGATATTTGTTCCCACCCATCTACACATAATACCCTATAATGACAAAGTGAAAACATGTTTTTAGACATTTTTGCAAATTAAGTAATATCTCACACCCCTGAGTCAATACTTTGTAGATGTACCGTTGGTAGCGATTACAGCTGTGAGTCTTTCTGGGTAAATCTCTAAGAGCTTTGCACACCTAGATTATGCAAGCTCTGTCAAATTGGTTGATCATTGCTAGACAACCATTTTCAGGCCTTGCAATAGATTTCCAAGTGTATTAAGTCAAAACTGTAACTGGGCCACTCAGGAACATTCCGTCTTCTTGGTAAGCAACTCCAGTGTAGATTTGGCCTTATGTTTTAGTCCTGCTGAAAAGTGAATTAATCTCTGTGTCTGATGGAAGGCAGACTGAACCAGGTTTTCCTCTGGGATTTTGCCTCTACTTAGCTCCATTCTGTTTATTTTTCATCCTGAAAAACTCCAGTCCTTAATGATTATGAGCATACCCATAACATGATGTAGCCACCACTATGCTTGAAAATATGTAGACTGGTACTGAGTAATGTGTTGTATTGGATTTGCCCCAAATATAACATGTTGTATTCAGGACAAAAAGGGAATTGCTTTGTCACATTTTTTGCAGTATTACTTTAGCGCCTGGTTACTAAAGTAATTAGTGCCTGGTTGCAAGGATGCATGTTTTGGAATATTTGTATCCTGTACAGCCTTACTTCTTTTCACTCTGTCAATTAGGTTAGTATTGTGGAGTAGCTACCATGTTGTTGATTCATCCTCAGTTTTCTCTTATCACAGCCATTAAACTCTGTAACTGTTTTAAATTCACCATTAGCCTCATGGTGAAATCCCTGAGCAGTTTCCTTCCTCTCCGGCAACTGAGTTAGGAAGCACCCCTGTATCTTTGTTGTGACTGGGTCTACTGATACATCTGCCAATAGGTGCCCTTCTTTTCGAGGCATTGGAAAACGTCCCTGATCTTTGTTTGAAATTCACTGCTCAACTGAGGGACATTACACATAATTGAATGTGTGGGGTAAAGCGATCAGGTAGTCATTCAAAAATCATGTTAAACACTATTATTTAAACGTATTATGTGACTTGTTATGCACATTTTTATTCCTGAACTTATTTAGGCTTGCCATAACAAAGGGGTTGAATATTTATTGACTCAAGACATTTCAGCTTTTCATTTTTAATTAACATGCAAACATTTCCATTGTGTGTAGGCCAGTGACAAAAATATCTTAACTTAATCCCTTTTAAATTCAGTCTGTAACACAACAAAATGTGGATAAAGTCAAGAAGTGTGAATACTTTCTGAAGGAGCCCTGTATTTATGGACTATTTTTTTAAATATAACCCATTTTCAGGGTGGCCCTCCAGAGCTGCTCGTTGGAGACCAAATGCGGCCCCCCCGGGAAAAATAAGTTTGACACCACCGAATTAGACCAACATAGCACTGTTCTTAAACATGTCCCATGGATACAGCTGCCCACTAATAACATGTCATCATATCAAATGTCATGACCCTGCTTGACTGTCTAAAATCAAAGCCAAACCATCACTCTAAATGGCTACATTCAGACAACCAGCTATGATGGAGCCCCCTTCGCTTCAGTGTCATTTTCATACACCGGCTCTAATGTTGTTGTTTTTCCCCTCTTCTCTAAATGGACTCATTCAGGGTATAGCTAGTGATATTAGGATGAACCTTTCATATAGCGTGTTCCACTTCTGTTTAAATCACTGCCGTATTATTACCTATAAGCTGATTCAGAATCAATGGTACAAGATGCTGTTTCTCCCTCCTCCCGGCCATTTAGACCCAGTTTGCATCCCAAATGGCACCCTATTCCCTATATAGTGCCCTACTTTTGACCAGTATCCTATGGGAATAGGGTGCCATTTGGGGAGCAGGCTCTGAATGGTTGTAGCTACTTTACAGGCTCTATATATAATAGTTGATATGTCCAGCAGACAGCCTTGTTGTGTCCTCCTAGTCTTTAGCCTGCTGTTGTTTGCACACTCTGGGAGGAGTGGAAAGGGAAAGAAGAGGTGAGGGGTGGCAGTGTGTCCCAGACCAGAGAGCATGTGTGGCTGTGGCCTGTAGTTGTGTCCCCTGAAGTGAAGGGACAGCAGGGGACTATGAGAGGGGTTACAGACCTGTGGTGTTGGGTATCAGACGTGCCGTGGAATGTTCCATAGGAGTATGTTGGATGGATCTCGTTCGTGTCTTTGTCTTCTATCAAGTCAGACGTGTGTATGTCAACTAGGGTTGCAAAACTTCCGGAAATCCTGGTAGGAGGTTTCCTGGAAACAGGAGGGAATAAGCAGGAATCCTCCAAACAGGATTTATGGAAAACCAGGGAATTTATTGAAAGTTCCCGGAATTTTGCAACCCTAATGTCAACACATGTTGGCACTCACACACTCCAAGCAGGCTAATGTCAACACATGCTGCACCTCAGCTCCAGTAGAAAGGTAGTGGTCCTATGAGTGAGTGGAGTGACCTGATGTGATGTGGCCTGACTGTAGTGAAAGTCCCCTTCACAAATAGCACCATGCATACATACACACACTACCACCTGTCTGTTAAGCTGAGCCTAGCCCTCTGTCTCCACACATGCAGCATATACAGCTCTCTCTCCCTCTTTCTCTCACTGTTGCCCTATATATAGTCCTGATCACCGACAACGATGAGACGGCCTATAGGGAGGAGGTCAGAGAACTGGCAGTGTTGTGCCAGGACAACAACCTCTCCCTCAATGTGAACAAGACTAAGGAGCTGATCGTGGACTACCGGAAAAGGCGGGCCGAACAGGCCCCTATTAACATCGACGGGGCTGTAGTGGAGCGGGTCAAGAGTTTCAAGTTCCTTGGTGTCCACATCACCAACAAACTATCATGGTCCAAACATGCCAAGGCAGTCGTGAAGAGGGCACGACAAAACCTTTTCCCCCTCAGGAGACTGAAATTAGATCCTCAGAAGGTTCTACAGCTGCACCATCGAGAGCATCCTGACCGGTTGGATCACCACCTAGTATGGCAACTGCTCGGCCTCTGAACGTAAGGTGCTACAGAGGGTAGTGCGAACGGCCCAGTACATCACTGGGGCCAAGCTTCCTGCCATCCAAGACCTATATACTAGGCGGTGTCAGAGGAAAGCCCATAAAATTGTCAGAGACTCCAGTTACCCAAGTTATAGACTGTTTTCTCTGGTATCGGAGCGCCAAGTCTAGGACCAAAAGGCTCCTCAACAGCTTCTATCCCCAAGCCATAAGACTGCCAAACAATTCATAAAATCGCCACTGGACAATTTACATTGACAACCCCCCCCCCCCTTTGTACACTATTGCTACTCGCTGTTTGTTTGTTACCTATGCATAGTCATTTCGCCCCCACCAACATGTACAGATTACCTCAACTATCCTGTGCCCCTGCACACTGCCTCTCCCCCCTGTATATTGCCTCATTATTCTTATTGCGTTACTTTTTAGTATTACTTTTTATTTTAGTCTATTTGGTAAATATTTTCTTCTTCTTAAACTGCACTGTTGGTTAAGGGCTTGAAAGTAAGCATTTCACGGTAAAGTCTACACTTGTTGTATTCAGCGCATGTGACAAATACAGTTTGATTTGATATGCAGTTTTCTTAGTGAAGTGTTTACTGGCGTATGACCGTCCCTTTCCCTGTGGTGGATTACTTACGTTATGAAGGGGCACTTAGCTTGTTTTGGGGTTAAGTTGTGGTAATAATATCCTGTTTTGGGATTTAGTTCAGAGATCAAGGTCCAGAGGTATGTTTATGTGTTTGGTTCTGTCCCAAATGGCACCCCTTCCCAATATAGTGCACTAATTTTGACCAGATGAGGACTATGGGTAGATAGAATACCTCCCAAATTGCACCCTTTGTGAGTGTTAGTGTACTAGAGAGGATGGTGTGGTGGATTTTCAACAGCTAGCCAGATCATCTGTGTGAGCAACTAATGACGATGTCTCCTCTAAATCCAATGTGGCTTAACTATAAACATAGACTGACAACAGCTGCGCACTCGGCACCACACTCTCTCTCTCTCTCTCTCAGGCCAACCCAGCGAGGGGGTAATGAAGAGGGACACTCAGTGTGTAGTGTATAGGGTTTCACAGCACCTTGATCTATAGCAGGGCCATACAACTAGTACAAGCTCTTTACCAGGGTGAGAGAGATGAGTGGAAGGAATGAGGAGAAGAGAGGGAGAGAGATGGAGAGGAGTTATTGTATTTCCATGCAGCAGTCCTGGTGTAATGAGGTCTGATTGGAGATGAAGCAGTCCACCGTTTATCTGCCGACCCGTGTGTGTGTGTCTGGGGGGAAATCTGACTTGATGGAGCTAACCAGAGCCAGCTGGGGCCAACGATGAGATTAAAGTTGAAACACAAAAACAATCAGTGGGGATAAGTATCGTATCGGTGTGTGTTACTGCCTCACTCCCAGACTGAGAGATGGAGGAAGCACGAGAGATGAAAAAGTGGCATCTCCTCTTCTCCGGTCCTCTTCTGTCATCTCCTCCACTCTCCTCTCCGATCATCTCCTCTTCTCCGGTCCTCTCCTGTCATCTCCTCCACTCTCCTCTCCGGTCATCTCCTCCACTCTTCTCTCTGGTCATCTCCTCCACTCTCCTCTCCAGTCATCTCCTCCACTCTCCTCTCCAGTCATCTCCTCCATTCTGGTCATCTCCTCTTCTCCGGTCATCTCCTCCACGGTCATCTCCTCCACTCTCCTTTCCGGTCATCTCCTCCACTCTCCACTCCAGTCATCTCCTCTCCGATCGTCTCCTCCACTCTCCTCTCCGGGTCATCTCCTCCACTCTCCTCTCCGGTCATCTCCTCCATTCCAGTCATCTCCTCCATTCTGGTCATCTCCTCCTCTTCGGTCATCTCCTCCTCTATCCTCTCCGGTCATTTCCTTCTCTCTCCTCTGCGGTCATCAACCCTACTCTCCACTCCAGTCCTTTCCTCCACTCTCCACGCCGGTCCTCTCTACTCTCCACTCTGGTCATCTCCTCCACTCCGGTCATCCCCTCGACTCCGGTCATCTCCACTCTCCAGTCATCTCCTCTCCGGTCATCTCCTCCTCTTTGATCATCTCCTCCACTCCTCCTCTTCGATCATCTCCACCACTCTGGTCATCTCCTCCACTCCGGTCATCTCCTCCACCCTCCACTCTCCACTCTAGTCATCTCTTCCTCTCTCCTCTCCGGTCATTTCCTCCTCTCTCCTCTCCGGTCATCTCCTCCCCTCTCCTCCAGTCATCTCCTCTCCTCCTCTCCGGTCATCTTCTCTCCTCTATTCTCCTCGTTCCTCTCTTCTCTTCGCTCCTCTCTTCTCCTCGCTCCTCTCTTCGCCTCGCCCCTTTCCTGTTCTCTCCTCTCCTGTTCTGTCCTCTCCTGTTCTGTCCTCTCCTGTTCTCTCCTCTCCTGTTCTCTCCTCTCCTCTCCTGTTCTCTCCTCTCCTGTTCTCTCCTCTCCTCTCCTGTTCTGTCCTCTCCTGTTCTCTCCTCGGTCCTCTCTTTGCCTCGCTCCTTTCATGTTCTCTCCTCTCCTGTTCTCTCCTCTCCTGTTCTCTCCTCTCCTGTTCTGTCCTCTCCTGTTCTCTCCTCTCCTGTTCTCTCCTCTCCTGTTCTGTCCTCTCCTGTTCTCTCCTCTCCTGTTCTCTCCTCGCTCCTCTCTTTGCCTCGCTCCTTTCCTGTTCTCTCCTCTCCTGTTCTGTCCTCTCCTGTTCTCTCCTCTCCTGTTCTGTCCTCTCCTGTTCTCTCCTCTCCTGTTCTCTCCTCTCCTGTTCTGTCCTCTCCTGTTCTCTCCTCTCCTGTTCTGTCCTCTCCTGTTCTCTCCTCTCCTGTTCTCTCCTCTCCTGTTCTCTCCTCTCCTGTTCTCTCCTCTCCTGTTCTGTCCTCTCCTGTTCTCTCCTCTCCTCTCCTGTTCTGTCCTCTCCTGTTCTCTCCTCTCCTCTCCTGTTCTCTCCTCTCCTGTTCTCTCCTCTCCTCTCCTGTTCTGTCCTCTCCTGTTCTCTCCTCGCTCCTCTCTTTGCCTCGCTCCTTTCATGTTCTCTCCTCTCCTGTTCTGTCCACTCCTGTTCTCTCCTTTCATGTTCTCTCCTCTCCTGTTCTGTCCTCTCCTGTTCTCTCCTCTCCTGTTCTCTCCTCTCCTGTTCTGTCCTCTCCTGTTCTCTCCTCTCCTGTTCTCTCCTCTCCTGTTCTCTCCTCTCCTGTTCTGTCCTCTCCTGTTCTCTCCTCGCTCCTCTCTTTGCCTCGCCCCTTTCCTGTTCTCTCCTCTCCTGTTCTGTCCTCTCCTGTTCTCTCCTCTCCTGTTCTCTCCTCTCCTGTTCTCTCCTCTCCTGTTCTGTCCTCTCCTGTTCTCTCCTCTCCTGTTCTCTCCTCTCCTGTTCTGTCCTCTCCTGTTCTGTCCTCTCCTGTTCTCTCCTCTCCTGTTCTGTCCTCTCCTGTTCTGTCCTCTCCTGTTCTCTCCTCTCCTGTTCTCTCCTCTCCTGTTCTCTCCTCTCCTGTTCTCTCCTCTCCTCTCCTGTTCTCTCCTCTCCTGTTCTCTCCTCTCCTCCCCTGTTCTCTCCTCTCCTGTTCTCTCCTCTCCTCTCCTGTTCTGTCCTCTCCTGTTCTCTCCTCGCTCCTCTCTTTGCCTCGCCCCTTTCCTGTTCTCTCCTCTCCTGTTCTGTCCTCTCCTGTTCTCTCCTCTCCTGTTCTCTCCTCTCCTGTTCTCTCCTCTCCTGTTCTGTCCTCTCCTGTTCTCTCCTCTCCTGTTCTCTCCTCTCCTGTTCTGTCCTCTCCTGTTCTGTCCTCTCCTGTTCTCTCCTCTCCTGTTCTGTCCTCTCCTGTTCTGTCCTCTCCTGTTCTCTCCTCTCCTGTTCTGTCCTCTCCTGTTCTGTCCTCTCCTGTTCTCTCCTCTCCTGTTCTCTCCTCTCCTGTTCTCTCCTCTCCTGTTCTCTCCTCTCCTGTTCTCTCCTCTCCTCTCCTGTTCTCTCCTCTCCTCTCCTGTTCTGTCCTCTCCTGTTCTCTCCTCGCTCCTCTCTTTGCCTCGCTCCTTTCATGTTCTCTTCTTTCCTGTTCTCTCCTGTTCTCTCCTCTCCTTACTCTCCTTTCCTCTCCTCGCTCTCCTTTTCTCTCCTTTCCTCTCCTCACTCTCCTTGCTCCCCTTTCCTCTCCTTTCCTCTCCTCGCTGTCCTGTCCTCTCCTGTCCCCTCCTCACTCTCCTTTCCTTGCTCTCCTTTCCTCTCCTCGTTCTCCTTTCCTCTCCTTTCCTCTCCTTGCTCTCCTTTCCTCTCCTCGCACTCCTTGTTCTCCTTTCCTCTCTCGCTCTCCTTTCCTCTCCCCACTCTCCTTCCTCTCCTCGCTCTCCTGTCCTCTCCTTTCCTCTCCTCACTCTCCTGCCCTCTCCTTTCCTCTCTCGCTCTCCTTTCCTCTCCCCACTCTCCTTCCTCCCTCACTCTCCTTTCCTCTCCTCACTCTCCAGCCCTCTCCTTTCCTCTCCTCGCTCTCCTGTCCTCTTCCTTGCTCTCCTGTCCTCTCCTTTCCTCTCCTCGCTCTCCTGTCCTCTTCTTCTCCTCGCTCTCCTGTCCTCCTCTCTTCTCCTTGCTCTCCTGTCCTCTTCCTCTCCTTGGCTCAGACCCACTGATTAAGAGCTGCTTTGTTTTCCCTTTGATCCCTCTCGCCACTCATCTCAACTTAATGTAGCCCCCTCACCACATCCTACATACACACATAAACACACACACTGCAAACACACACAGAGCACAAACATGCTTTCGGTGAGGAGGCTTACATGTTTGTACATTGAGTCTCAGTTCTACATTTATTTGTGTGTGTGTGTGTGTGTGTGTGTGTGTGTGTGTGTGTGTGTGTGTGTGTGTGTGTGTGTGTGTGTGTGTGTGTGTGTGTGTGTGTGTGTGTGTGTGTGTGTGTGTGTGTGTGTGTGTGTGTGTGTGTGTGTGTGTGTGTGTGTGTGTGTGTGCTCACGGCAGGCTGAAGTGAGAAGAGAACAGTTTAAGAGGATTAGACCATTGACAAGCTGCTGGACCATTTCTGGACGTTATTTCCACAGTCAGTCCACTTGGTAATGAAGTATTTACTGAGCCCAGTGGAACTGTTATTGGATTTTGCCACGAAGCACAACTCCATCCTCGCTAGATCGAGCCATGAGGACATTCAGCTTGGTGTTTGTCCAGGCTTTGGCCCTAAGTATTTGTTATGTCTTTTAGTAGAAAGTGTCTCAAGTTTTACATTAATTGTTATTATTACATCTAACTACACAGTAACTACATTAGTAACTGTGGAGTAATGTGAATGAAAATGTAAATATAGTAACCAATCTGAAACATTCATTGTCATGTAGGTCCCATGTGCAGATACCATGTACAGCTGAGTGAATCCATCCTGGTTAACAGACTAGCTGTAGTGTTAACCAGGGGGATTTGAAGGGGATGGGTTAGTTGGTGTTAACTAAATGTCATATGGTCAGCTCTATGTCAAGTTTTAGGGAGCTTAGATTCACATTAGAGCGGAGGGGATTATGTTGAGGGTGTGAGCATTGGGGTGTGTGTGGGTTTGATTGATTGATTGACTTGTGAGTGTTAAGATGTTATCAAGGGCAAGATCTGATCCAGATATCAATTTATTGGATGAAACTTAGGCCTAATTATGAGTTAGAACAAGAATGGTTTAGGGGTTATGATATATGGTTAGGGGTTAGGAGAGAGGGGTTAGGATTGGGGCTAGTGGTTAGGAGAGAGGTGTTGGGGTTAGGATATATGGTTAGGGGTTAGGAGAGAGGGGTTAGGATTGGGGCTAGTGGTTAGGAGAGAGGTGTTGGGGTTAGGAGTGAGGGGCTAGGGGTTAGGACTGAGGGGTTAGGACTGAGGGTCTTGGGGTTAGAAGTGGGGGGCTAGGGGTTAGGAGTGAGGGGCTAGATGTTAAAACAGAGGTTAGGGGTTAAAAGAGAGGGTCTAGGGGTTAGAAGTGAGGGGCTAGGGGTTAGGTGTGAGGGTCTAGAGGGTAGAAGTGGGGGCTTAGGTGTGAGGGTCTGGAGGTTAGAAGTGAGGGGCTAGGCATGAGGGTCTAGGGGTTAGAAGTGAGGGGCTAGGGGTTAGGTGTGAGGGTCAAGAGGTTAGAAGTGAGGGGCTAGGCGTGAGGGTCTAGGGGTTAGAAGTGAGGGTCTAGGGGTTAGGAAGTGAGGGGTTAGGAGTCAGGCTTGAGGGGCTAGGCGTGAGGGGTTAGGCGTGAGGGGCTAGGGGTTAGGTGTGAGGGGTCAAGGGAAGTTAGGGGCTAGGCGTGAGGGGTTAGTGGGGTCTAGGGGTTTGAGAGGGTAGGGGTCAGGCTTGAGGGGCTAGGGGTTAGGCGTGAGGGGCTAGGGGTTAGGCGAGGAGGGGTTAGGAGAGGGGAGGCGTGAGGGGGGTTAGGCTTGAGGGGCTAGGGGTTAGTCATGAGGGTCTGGAGGTTAGAAGTGAGGGTCTAGGGGTTAGAAGTGAGGGGCTAGGGGTTAGGTGTGAGGGTCAAGAGGTTAGAAGTGAGGGGCTAGGCGTGAGGGTCTAGGGGTTAGAAGTGAGGGTCTAGGGGTTAGAAGTGAGGGGTTAGGAGTCAGGCTTGAGGGGCTAAGCGTGAGGGGTTAGGCGTGAGGGGCTAGGGGTTAGGCTTGAGGGGCTAGGGGTTAGGCTTGAAGGGCTAGGGGTTAGGCTTGAGGGGCTAGGTGTGAGGGGCTAGGGGTTAGGAGTGAGGGGTTAGGCTTGAGGGGCTAGGGGTTAGTCATGAGGGTCTAGGGGTTAGAAGTGAGGGGCTAAAGGTTAAAACAGAGGTTAGGGGTTCATTAAAAGAGAGGTTCTAGGGGTTAGGAAATGGGATAGAAGAGAACCCAGAGGAGGAGCAGGGGAGGAAGTGAGAGTGAGGTGAGTTGTGTGGTCTGTCAGAGAGACAACAGCACATCTACACCATTACAGCTGACAAAGTCATATCATTAGATATCATATCATTACTGATTCATCAATACTGTGTGTGTGTGTGTGTGTGTTTGTGCGTGCGTGTGCGCATGCTTGCGGGCTCATGGGGGGGGTGCGTGAGAGTAAACCCCAACGTGGAACAGTAGTCGTCGTCAGCTACTAGGATCACTGTTCAGCTGTGACTGTGTTCCTGCTGCTTGTATCCAAGCAAATGAAAAAGGGAGGGAGGTGGGACAGAGTAACATGTGGAACAGAGTGGTGTGTTGCGTGGATTCTGTGGAAGGTAGGGCGGCTTTGTGTAGCTCGTCAGATCTGAAGCCAACAGCTACTGTTTCTCGTGGGACATTCGCATGGCTCCAGTGTAACCTCTCCCTTCAGTCCACACCGCCTGGTTTACTTATGTCATGGATTGGATTTATACAAGGCTTTTACAGCTGCTTCAAGTGCTTTACGTTGAATGGGATGTGATCATTGATGTCTGAATTGACTGGATCTATAAGTGAGAGCACGTGTTTGAGTTAAGCATTCATTTGCACGGTATAAGGCTTGTGACTGTGTTTGTGAGAGCAGAGCTGTCTCACCTTCTGTGTTGTGCGTGTGCAAGAAATAGAGAGGAAGTGAGCGAAAGAAAGAAAAGAAAGGGGGATACCTAGTCAGTTGTACAAGAGCACAGATATGTTTGCATATAAGTTTGTGCAGCTGTCAGTTTCTGAATGTGTTAGGGTACAGTTGCATGTCTGTGCAGGCAGCAGAGTAATAATGGTGAAAATACCACACGGCCTATGACAGGTATACTGTATGTCTGATCTGTGTCACAATTCACCATGTAGATCACTGCCTTTATTCCTTCCTGATGCCAGCCTGCACCCATCTTGACAGATATTTTTTACTGTATGTAATATCTTTAATATGTTCCGTATGGCCATGGACTGACTCTCCAATAATAGAAACATGTAAAATCTTTCATATGTTCCGTATGGCCATTGACTGACTGTCCAATAATAGAAACATGTAAAATCTTTAATATGTTCCGTATGGCCATGGACTGACTGTCCAATAATAGAAACATGTAAAATCTTTAATATGTTCCGTATGGCCATTGACTGACTGTCCAATAATAGAAACATGTAAAATCTTTAATATGTTCCGGATGGCCATTGACTGACTGTCCAATAATAGAAACATGTAACAGTTTCCTGTGAATGGTGTTGGAGCAGCCTGTCAGACAGTGTGTCAGTCTACACAGGGTGCTGAAGGAGCAGCCTGTCAGACAGTGTGTCAGTCTACACAGGGTGCTGAAGGAGCAGCCTGTCAGACAGTGTGTCAGTCTACACAGGGTGCTGAAGGAGCAGCCTGTCAGACAGTGTGTCAGTCTACACAGGGTGCTGAAGGAGCAGACTGCTAGCTGGAGTACCGTACTGTTACTGTAGCTACTGGGATGATTGATGAATCAGGTTGAGAGACAGTGTTTTTGACAGAGCAAACCAAGCAACCCTGAGACATGTGGTAGTGGAGGGAGTCTGGTCTAATAGAGGGAGCAGAGATTGGGTTCCTGTCCAGGAGCAGCCCCTACCCCTACCTCTTGTTTCCCAATAGTCTCTTCATCTGTTGTAGATCTGATAGTTGGATAGGGAGAAGCAAAAGGGTTGTAGCTCCAACTTGGCCTCTGATAAAGACAACATCTGGCGACTTTATGTGAATGTACATTTGTATTGGTTTGGTACACAGACAGGAACAAGACAAAATCCCACTCAACACTACATAATCTACTTACACCGTTACAACACGTTCAATGTACAGCTCATAGAAGATTGGAATTTTCATGCTATTTTCATAAATGCTTTATGTACTCGTGTGTGTGTGTGTGTGTGTGTGTGTGTGTGTGTGTGTGTGTGTGTGTGTGTGTGTGTGTGTGTGTGTGTGTGTGTGTGTGTGTGTGTGTGTGTGTGTGTGTGTGTGTGTGTGTGTGTCACCCCCACAGAGCTCCAGAGGGAGGGCAGCATTGAGACTCTCAGCAACAGCTCTGGTTCCACCAGCGGCTCCATCCCCCGTAACTTTGAGGGCTACCGCTCTCCACTGCCCACCAACGAGAGCCAGCCCCTCAGCCTCTTCCCCTCCGGATTCCCCTAGAGGAGACCGGGAGACAGCCTGCCTACCGCCCTACAAGACCTGGGGTCAAATACTATTTGATATCTTTCAAATGCTTTGAGAGTTTGCTTTAGTCGGCCTGGAATCCCTGATGGGAGGGGACTACATTTTGGAGACTGTTCTATTGGTTCCATTACGCCAGACAAGCTCAATAAATCCCAGATAAAGTATTTGAAATTATTTCAAAAAGTATTTGAACCCAAGTCTGCTAACTACTGTCCATCCTAGCGCTTCACACAGCACAGCCGGACAGTCTTGATGGTCTCTCACCATGTTGATATTCATTGGGATGTTATTGTGAGCAGTGGTCCCCTCCTCTCTCTCTCTCTCCAAATCCAGGAACTGTCCAGTGTTTCTCCCACCTGTCGATGTGTTTATGCTTATGTGTGTGTGTGTGGGGGGGGGGGGGAATAATATGTCACAACGAGTGCGTTTCATTTTGGGTGTGTGTGCTGCTCCGTGTGAGAGAGAAGGCTGAGGCCGGGTGTATTGAGTGAGCAGTGTGTGACTCAGTCCCTCCTGTGTGTGTGTGTATAAAAAGTACTCTGATCATGGGTGTCCCAAATGGCACCCTATTTCCTATATAGTGCACTACTTTTTTGCAACAGAAAAGAGGTCTGTGCTTTAATAAAATAAAAGGCTTATTCCTTTCTTGTATACACACACCTCAAACAAAAGCACACGCTTGTACGCTGAATAATTACTTTGCCGACTTGCTTTTCTTAGTGAATGAGTCATTGCTGGACTTGACCAGACCACATAGGACTTGATATGAAGTCTGATCTGATACACTAGTGAGAACAGAAAGAAAGGCTTAAAACAGACTCTGAATAATTGGTCACTAATTTTGTGTTCTGTTTAAAAACACGATACAATCCTAGTCCTTTGTCTGGGGAATGGATGACTGGCTGACTATAGGGGTCTGTTCTGAAAAATGCAACGTTACAGGACTTTCTGGGAGAAATACATTTTATAGATCAGATATGTCCTGTAGCAAAAGGAGTCATTGCAGATCTATATATTATATTTATATCTGCAATGTTTCACCCTATTGAACACAGCCATGTTCCTGTAATTCTGCATGTTGAATGAGTCGATGGCTACTGATGCTTGGTCACTGGCTAATGTAACAAAAGGGTCATGATTAATTGATCCTTTTTAATGCAGAACACATGCTTATTAATACATTTTCACTGTAATATTGATTTTGTACAATACTGAGTAGTTATTTGCTATACATTCGTGTTAATGAAATACTGAAGACTTGGAAAATAGTTTGCTGTGTTATATTATCACCCCTGGATATTCAATGATTTCATATATACTAAGTAAATGGAACAGCTGCATAGTCATTGTTTTAATCACGTGTACAAAAGTTAGCAGCTTGTGCTTCTGTAAATGTAAAGAGACTTCTCGTTTAATTTTAAAGAAAATAAATAAACCACACCAAAGCCAGTACACATTTTCTGCCAGTTTATTGTGGAAAAGCAGACCGTGAATACAACACTCTAAAACTTATCAGACACTCAGAACAAGAATCAAATGAACTACAAAATGTTCAAGAATCTAAAATCAGTACAAGACTAATTGATGTAGGGCCCCTATGTTTAAATGCAATTCACTTACCTTAGACAGGAGCAAAACCAGGCCAGAGACTGAAACAATGGCCATGTGAATGTGTTTGAGCAGGCATACTCAGGCCAACAAGCACTGGCTCTGCTCTGGCCTTCAGGTTGTTTGCCCCATAGAAAAAGAATGAATTGAATGGGCTTGGAACTTCTAACCCTGGCATTTTTGATTGGTAAACACATGGGTCCACTTACAGTGGCTGCCTGGTAATGTGATGCAATCATTTCCATGTTCATTCAAACTAATGTATTTTTTTGTCATGTCAGTTTAATCAACAAATTACAGCACATATGACTCGTCCACCCATAGAGTACCACAGTATGAGTCATATACCCATAAAACCTAGCGGTCAAACAGGGAAATGGTTCAAATCATTTTTCCACCATTCATCATCATTCATGGGGGATTTTATAAACACTTAAAATAAGGGCTGTGTTTCATGTAGGGTTACCCTGGTGTGACGTTTTGATAACCGTGTAAATCTGTCTAGGACAGGGTTACTTTTATCAATAATTTGCCTGTCTCCCGGTCACAGCCGGCTGGGATCGAACCCGAGGCTGTAGTGACGCCTCAGCACTGCCCTTTTGCCAGTTTTAAATTGACACAATACCTGATAGCAGAGGTGTCAGCTAGAGATGACGTGCAGGAGCTTGCAGAGGTTTGTAGTTTTGCGTGACGTCTACTTTGAAGCGAATTAGCATTTTTGAATCTGAGAGTAAATAGAGCCAAATATATTGATAAGTCACCTTGTCCGAGAGAGATTTACATGGTTATCATAACATCACACCAGGGTAAGCCTACAAGAAACACAGCCCTAATTTTAAATGTTTATAAATTCCCCTATGGGAAAAATGAATGATGGAAAAAACGATTGGAACCATTTCCCTGTCTGACCACTGGGTTTTATGGGTATTATGACACCTCCACTGTGGGCATAATTGACTTGAATGGGAACGCCTGTTCTATTCATTATATTTCTATGGTTTGCCCACTGACGCTCCCCTGGTGCCCCACACTGTGACATGATGCCCTGCATACCAATGTCTCTCTAAGTCGGAGGGAACCATGCCCAGGCCAGTGCCCCAGCTGGCACCTCTACCAGGGGGAGGGAGGGGCCTGTTAAAGGAGGGCACACCTTAGCTGTTTCACTCTGTTTCAAAACGTTGTCTGCCTCCTGAACATGACCCTGGTTTTTACCCTCTCTTGTGACAGTCTCCATTTATACCCATCCTCCTCTGCCAGCAAACCATGTGAATAGATAGAGCAGCGAGAGGAGAGACAAGGTTGGCACCAGGAGAGAAGCCGTATTGATACATAGCTAGCTACAACCACTTGTGGACAGGTTTGCTAAGCTTTTGCTAACATTGTTTTGCTCAAAATCACACAGAAAAAAATTCACTGCCCAATGAACGCAAATTACAGAGCAAAAGTAATCTCTATCCAACCTCATATACTGTATTTCTTTAACTTTGTGTGATTTATTTGTGTACATATATGTGTCTTAAAATGTGATGGAATTTGTTATTCACTTATATTCAATAATTTATCAGACTAATAGCATTATAATGTGTACAATACAAAACATTTAACAATATCAGATCTGAAATAGTATTTTGATTGCTGTCATTTAATTGTTGTCATCCTCTCAACTAAATAGACTAGGAAGACTTACATTGTTAGCCAATATGTATGTTAGGCAAGTAAAATTCCCTATTTTTTAATCACTTATAATTATTTTCCTTTCCTCAGTGCACTCTTTTGATCCACAAAGGAGACAACTAGATATCAAATAGGTCTACTTCGAATTCATTTTATAGTGCCAGACATTTGAAACCAATCAAAGGCAATACCATGTATTATATCCTATTGTTCGTATGAATATGACAGAAGAATATATTGGGAAATGCCGTGGTCATTGCAGGTATGTTGATGACATTTTATGACCTTTTAGTGAATAAAACAAATGTCACTAAACAATTACAATTCGCATAGGGTTATTATTATTATTATTGTTCATTTAATGTACAAATGTAATCTTAATAGACACTTTTCAGAGCAGGCTTTTCAATCGTCTAACAGGAGGCGAATACTTTTTTTATAACCTAACAGTTCTGTGTTGTTTACATTGCCAAAGTGTCCAATGAAAATGCTTTATGCATCAATGATTTTATTCAAACGAAACGCTTCCTCATAAACTGAGGACCCCAATCGCCTGATTCTGAGCAAGATTATAGCCTGCCTATGTGTACACTTATTTCTAATTCAATGATAGAGACCATCGTGTGAGCGGTTACGTTCGAAATTGAACACGGGAAAGTGCTTTCCTTGCTAAATGAAAGTATGTCTGAAATAAATGTGATTTCCCCCTGACCCAAGTAATTTCATATCGCTTCTGTATATAATACGATTCAATGTATTCGGTCGCATGAGTTGAAAATTGAATTTTGAAGCACTGTCAACAAGTTCAACTCTGTTAAATCAACACGAGTTTGATAGGACTGTAGCCCATAGTAGAGAGCAACAGGGCTATTTTCAAGGGAACTGAGTGCATGTCAAACATAATTGCCAGCCTCTCCATGTTGTGTTGCAACATCACATCAAATTGATCAAGGCTGTTATAGAGTTACGTTCCTGAACAGAAATGGATATGCTATGTGCACATGTTGTCAATAGGACATTAAGTATACACTTGTTGTATTCGACGCATGTGACCAATAAAGTTTGATTTGATTAACTTGTCGTCTCTCTACTACCTATTTGAGCGAAGACATTTGAACAAACCAAAATTGTTAGTCTATAGTAGCGGTTCCTAACCAGTGGTACTAGGACCCCTGGGCCTACATGACCTATCCACAAAGTTGCTTTTATTTTTATGAACTAGGCAAGTCTGTTAAGAAGAAATTCTTATTTTAAATTATGGTTTAGGAACAGTAGGTTAAGTGCCTTGTTCAGGGGCAGAACGAGAGACTCATGAGACCATAGGGATACAGGTAAAATGCACATGAGCGGGTACTCCGGACAGAGCAACATTTTAGGCTATATAGCCTATACGTCATTTATACCTTCCATTTCTGAAGTCAGTCAGATAACTTCCAACACCTAGGAAATACTCTCCCATTTATTTCAGATGTGGCCTATTTTTCGGTTTACTTCAACTGCAGATGCAGCAATTACATGAAGCTTTCTAGTGAAGTTAATGACATACATTTCCCTATATAGTAGGTAGACATTCTTGTAGCCTACATCACCCATATGGATTTGAATTGTTTCTTAATTTTCTTAGATGCATAAAATACACTTTGCATGTAACTTTCAATTGTCCTATATCTCTAACCCTAACACTGTCCGAGGACAGCAGCTTTGTTTAAAAGTTGTGAGTCAGTAGCATTATGACCTTAACGAGGTTGTAATATATCTAGTAAAGACTTCGATGACATCAGCTAATTGACAAGAAGACAAAGCATTGCAACACAAATTCAAAGGTGCGTACAAATCACTGTTAGCACTATTGTCAACGTTACCCGCCGAAAGAACTAGCGAATCATGTATTGTTACGGTTCTAGTCAGTATTCACAAGATGTAAACAGTAAGCGTACAAAAGATCAATCAATCTGCAGGGAATTCTCATTTCTCCGTAGGCTAATGCTTTTTTATTTATTCTAGGACTATTCAAAGGATCAAATCTCTTCCAGGTGCTATATCACTCACAAAATATCCTACGGTTTAACCCGCGTCATTTAATTACAATCATTAGGCTATAATGCATTGCATAAATACTTTACGGATTTAGTAGCTATGTTATTCTAACACCTTGCTATCAGTAGCATCCTAAAACTGCCATCTCTGAGGTATTTTGAGGTTGTGGTTTGTTGTTTTTGTAATCCACTGTTATCACTGAAACTATCCATTAAGGACCATTCAATGCCACTCGACCGAAACCATGATATGGATGTTTCATTGAATCGCATGATATGCTTAAAGATAGTAAGTTATTTAGTGGTTTTGTTAAATATATTTTCAGAAATCAATGAATGGCAAACAAGTACGTCTTGCTGCTATTTTGCACTCAAATAAGATGCTGTTAGTGTGCCCTGACCCATTACGCTTGTGTAAGCTTGCTGCAGTGAGAGTGGGGGGGTTAATGATATATGCCAGGGTCACGAACTGGGTTGTAATTGAAAAAGCAACCCACATGCTGCACGGCTCAAGCGGCTCCGCGGCCAGGCCTCGCTGATCAAAGTTTGGGAAGCCGGGGAGGAGAGGGCCGGCTGCAGACAGGAACATTCCCGGAGCTGCATGGAGTATTGTGTGTTTTCAACCTGTGTTGCCAGAAGCAGAAAAGAAACAAAAACTCCATTCACTCTCAACCACAGACAATGACAACGCAGGTAAATGTTGGTGGGAAGATATTTCCTCCAATGTTTTGTCAAGAACGATATACCCGCTGTCATGACGTGTTTATAAAAGCCTTTCTTAATGAATTGATGTTTTGTATATTAAAGTAAATAATACATTTTTACTACAGGTCACGTAGAATTAATGTCCAAGGGTAGCAAACTATGTCATGTGTGTAAACACGCACCCGCACACACGCACACACACACACACACACACACACACACACACACACACACACACACACCTTTGAATCACTGTCAAATGAACTTGGACAGAGTGAAACAGTGAACAACACAGACAACATGAGAGTATATTGGTTTAGTGAAGTAACATGGAGGCTGGAAAGCGGCAGTAAGGGTGTTCCTCGGTTCCCTGGGATCATTTTAGCGCCCCCACCTGTTGCTACCTGTGAAAGGTAGGCTGTCAGCATAGAATTGGGAGCAAGAATACTTCTCTCTATGGCTGTCAATTTCTCCAGAAAAAAACGCTTCAAGATGTGCATCGGAAAGACAATAAATAGGCTATACTGTTCGCTAAATAAATTTACAATCGACGGACCTGGCGTAATCAACAGTTCTCTGCTAATATTTTACAAATAACCTCAACCTATTATTACAAAAGCCTACTTTCAAGGTGATAGCTGCACGTGAAAATAACATCGTATTCACGTTTTCTGTAGGGTGGGGGTTATTCGGGTAACGGTGCTGCTTGTGCGAATAGTTATTTTTCATCAATCAGTCGCAATTTGGCCAAGCGGACAAGACAGCCCACCGGCAGCCCTGCTGACTCGGGTCAATGAGACAACACGAGCACGAAGACGAGCAAATTGAACACAATTCGCAGAGGGTGAGAAAGAGGGATTAAAACCCGGTTTTAATGAGTGGGAGATGAAGAAATTGAGAGACATTTAAACTGTAGAGTGGGGGCAGGGAAGGAGAGTAAGCGAGAATGAAAGAGCGATGGGGAAGGGAGAGGGGGTTGGTGGTAGCCTGGCTGGAGGAGGCGCTGGGTATACATGTGACAAGGGGAAATATGAGGGACTTTGACAGGTCTTAAACGGTCTGGCGCCAAGGCCTCAGTCTACCGGCTAAATATAGCAGGAGAGATGATGGGATGAGAAGAAGAAAAGATGAAAGAAAAAATACAATGTAGTGGGAGTAGCCTAAAAAAGAACAAAACAAAATTTCAGACAAATAAGGCTACAGTAGTAACAATACAGTGACCCGTTATTTCGTAATTAGAATTTTCCCGCAGCATATCAGTAACACGCGGATCACCACAATGACCCTGAAGGTGTACTGTTCTTTCAGCACATTTTCACCTAACACTTGCAATTAAGCAAATTATATTGTGTGGACCTTAAATGGCACAGGGCTTAATGCAAAATGATGTCTGTTACTTTGGGGTTACAACCTTTTCCATAGGAAATGATCTCGAGGTGTGGCGAGCACATCTCTTGTCACGCACAGGTGCAAGCAGAAAGACGTAATGGGGCATATTTATATAGGACTATGTTCAACATTTAACCGAAATATGCTGAATATTTCCGTTATTGCCAAGTCTCTCATCTCTGCTTTAAAATAGCATAGAACGGGGAATGCTTCTGTCATTAATGACGTTAAATGTAATCTGTAGTAACACCACATCACTTGAGGATTGCGTTTTTGTCCATTTAGCCCTATATAGTGTATTCACACACCTTGATTTTTCCTAATTTTGTTGTGTTAAAAGGGGGATTGAAATGTATTTAATTGTCATTTTTGGTCAACGATCGATACTCACACACAAAAATATAACATTTATTTTTAAAATATGGAAAATGTAACACTAATATATCTTGATTAGATACGTATTAAGATATCTGAGACAACAATACATGTTAGAATCACCTTTGGCAGAGATTACAGCTGTGAGTCTTTCTGGGTAAGTCTCTAAGAGCTTTGCACACCTGGATTGTACAATATTTGCCCATTATTCTTTTAAAAATTATATTACTAGAAATTGCTTGAAAGCCATTTTCATGTCTTGCCGTAGATTTTCAAGCCGATTTAAGTCAAAACTGTACAGGCCATTCAGGAACATTCAATGTCGTCTTGATAGGCAACTCCAGTGTAGATTTTGCCTTGAGTTTTAGGCATACTTAGTTAAGTCCACAACTGAATGCATTCAACCAAAATGTGTCTTCCGCATTTAACCCAACAGCGCCGGGGTAGCAGTTATTGTTAGGGGTTAACTGCCTTGCAGAACAGAACTGCAGATATTTCCACCTTGCCAGCTCTGGGTTTTGAACTAGTAACCCTGTGGTTACTGGCCTAACAGTCTTAACTGCTAGGCTATCTGTCATTGTTATTTACCTGCTGAAATTTGAATTTGTCTCCCCAGTGTCTGTTGGAAAGAAGACTGAACCAGGTTTTCCTCTAGTATTTTGCCTGTGCTTAGCTGTATTCCATTTATTTTTATCCTAAAAAAACTCCATAGTCCTGCTGATGACAAGCATACCCATAACATGATGCAGCCACCCCCATGCTTGAAAATATGTAGAGTGGTACTCATTGATGGGTTGTGTTGGATTTTCCCCAAACATAATGCTTTGTATTCAGGACAAAAAGTACATTTCTTTTCCATATTTTTTGCAGTATTAGTTAAGTGCCTTGTTGCAAACAGGATTCTCTGTATAGGCTTCCCTCAGTACACTCTGTCATTGTGGATTAACTATAACGTTGTTGATCCATCCTCAGTTTCCTCCTTTCACAACAACTAAACCCTAACTGTTTTACGCTGAACTGTTAAAATCACCATTGGCCTCATGGTGAAATCCCTGAGCAGTATCTTTGTAGTGACTGGGTGTATTGTTACACCATCCAACGTCTAATTAACATCTTCACCATGCTCAAATGGATATTCAACGTCTGTTTTATATTATTTTTACCCATCCACCAATCGGTGCAGTTCTTAGCGAAGCAGTGAAAAACCTTCCTGATCTTTGTGGTTGAATCTGTGCTTGAAATTCACTACTCGTGAGGGACCTTACAGATAATTGTCTGTGTGGGGTACAGATGTGGGGTAGTCATTCAAAAATGATGTTAACCACTATTATTGAACAAGGAATGAGTCCATGCAATTTATGTGATTTGTTAAAGACATTTTAACTCATTAACTTTTTTAAGCTTGTCATAACAAAGGGGTTGAATACTTATTGACTCAAGACATTTCAGCTTTTAATTTGGATTAATTATTAACATTTTCTACGAACAGAATTGCACTTTGAAAGGATGGGTTATTGTGTCAATGACCTACACACAATCTCAATGTAATAAATGTTTAATAACGGCTGTAACACAACAAAATGTTGAAAAAGTAGGGTGTGAATACTTTCTGAAGGCGCTGTATATGTTGGGTACACAGAGCAAATAACTGGAGCGTAACTGCAAACCCGTTGTTGATGTCATTAATTGTTTAAGTATATACATAGAAACCATTAACATTCTCTATGTGGTGCTAATATTTTCCCGCTCAAAATGTGTATTCTGCCCAACTTGAACCTCAGTAAGTAGGCTAAGCTTTAACGATGAGTCTTCTATATAGTCTAGCAGCAGTATAGCGTCTGTTGGAATGCACTTCATTTCCCTGACTGGGCAACTGACTGACTCAGTCGACCACTAGTTGAATGTGTCGCCTATAAAGGACGAAAAACACAAGTACAAATGAAGAGTAGTGCTTTAAAAAAATGTGAGATTGATTTTTTAAAATGTACTCGAGCAAAATCAAATAGATCTGAAATAGGCTTCATGTTAAACAGCACTGAAACTGTAGCCCTATACATACATTCCCTAACTGTAAAAGGTTTAAGAACTTTATATTCACAAAACTAAATGATGAAACATGTTGGGCCTAATGAGCAATAAACGTAGTCCCCAAATGTTATATCCTTATCCATAACTGACCATCCTTAACCTATTATAACAACAATAATTCTACAGGGTTTCAACAATTGACCATTATTATGATTACATTGTTCATACTAGAAAACAAAATAATCACAATTTACCCGATTCCTTTAAATTAAGCCACATCATAAAGATTCCAATTATGTTATGCAGAATAATTGATTCAGTTCAAGCCTGATAAAGACTTGCCTACATACTATATTCTGCTCGCCGTGATCACAAAATGTATTGACAACTAGGCATAATTAAATTCACTACAATTTTGAGCACGACTGGTGTGAAAATAAGTCTATAAAACCAGTTACAGAATGTCTCTCAGATAAAAATGCTATTGGAAGTGAAATGAGTTTTGGAATAAATATCAATTCGTTTTATCTTACTGCACATTGCATAGTGACGTCAATCAGGTTTTAAAAGGGTAGGTCTGCAAAAACAAGTGATCTATGTTCCAAAAAATATTCCACTGTCTCTAGTTTCTTTAGAATTTACAGGTTTAAAACAACGTCCTGGACTTTGCTGGGATTTTCATGTTCAGATATAAGTAACACGTGTCTCACCTCATATCACCAAGGCTCATTCTACAGGGTGCTTAAAAAATGTTTTATTAGTGGTACATTCCTAATCAGATCATATGAATAAGATAGTAAGATATCCATATAACCTTGATGCACTAGAATAGAGCACAAAACCTTATACCATGTCAAAGGTGTGAAACTCTAAATAGTATGCTACTTTACGTATAAATTACGCATAGATTACATTTAATTTCATTCCGTTTTTTTTTCAAATCTAACGTAAATCCTTCAAGCTCTCAACACGCACTTGGAAAGGAATGTGTTATATTCTATTGACACTAATGTCAATGGAGCTGTGCGAACACTGATAGGGAAGAAATGTAGACATACACAAAACACCGACTCAGCCTGCGATAGAAGGGTAAATCGGAAATGTGTTTGTATCTGACGAACTCATTATGAAGGATTATGAGTTTTTGTTTCAGTTTTTATGTCGAAGTGACGATGTTCTGGATTGAGCTAGAGCGGAACCGGATCTACTATTTCTGCGTCAGATAAACATCAGGGCAGACTGTTCCGTGTATCCAAATTCTCACATTTTGATGCAAAGTTTTAAAAAATCCCTTCGAAAGAGCATTCTCAGACCAAAAACTCCAGGCATAAGCCGTAGCTTTGGCGTAGATAGCGAGGGGGATTGGAGGGTGCTCGCTGCTGGTTGGATTTGAGGGTAAATATGAAGTGACAAGTGTCTGCTCTTATTGTGGTGCGTCTGCCGACTGGCGCCAAACGGCTCTTTAACCAACGGAATTCAAGTTAATCAAGCCAAGGGTCCACAGAATGGATTTCTTAAAGGGTACAACACAACAGTACCAAGACGAAGTTTTTGGTGGGGGCGCCTTAGGGTTCGTTGCAATGGTCTCAAGTGTGTTATGTACTGTATGGGATTTGACACATACCAACAAACTGTTTAGGCGAGTCAGGACGCTGATGTGCCCTCACGCTCAGAGAACATATTTCAGTTTATGCTGAAAATGTTTCAGTTTATGCTGAAAATGAGAGCGAAGAAGGTCATATTAGCATAAAAGGAATAGTCTACGTGTATATAGTACCGTATAGGAGAGCTATCGACAGGCTACGTATTCCTGGTTTTATTTATTTTCACTATTTAGGCTATAAGGCAATCAAATAAAGTGAATGTACAATAATCACTTTGCGTAGGTCATTACGTGAGCATGAAATATTTATTCTGCCACAAACCAAGTGAAGAGGACATAGATAAGGCTACACATCAGAAGAAAAAACATATATCTCGTTTCTCTAAGGCTATAAGCAAGCACTCACCGCGTTATATATCTGTCGATTTTGCCCTCGAAATTCATTTGTTTTCTTTTCTTCTTGACTCGACGCAGCATCTGTCTCTGCGCTTTTCAAATGGCCCGGGGCAGTTTTTTAAAGTGGCAATGTCCGGTTTATTAGTCGCTGTCCTTGCTGTGAATCGTTCACAAAACAGCAGCGAGTCACGGAAATGGACAGCCCTGAAATATAATCACTACATTGAGTCCGATTGCCCACCATTCAGGTACGGGTGGCTGTGGACTCTCTTTCCGTCTCAGCATAGTCTGTGTAAGTATATCATTAAGCACAACCAGTGAGGAAACTAACTGTATGCTATTTTGGCCAAACCACGATCAACACTTCAACAGATATAACTGCACGCGGATTTATAAACAAACGAAACCATATATAATGGCTATGAAGTAAATTGACCTAAACTGACAACATAATCTTCACATGAAATGGAACCACAACTAATCTATTTGGAATCTTCGTTTTCCTGAGCTAAATTCATACTTTTAAAAAATCAATCACCGGTATAGCCTACTAACTTGATTTAGCCTACCTCTAGGCTATAATGAAAGCGACTAAAGAGCAATAAACGTAGGCTATGTATTCAGGTATTGTTTCTGGGCTGGAGTTATGCACCTCGTCGAAAGTATAAAGCGCAAGCCGAACGAGGTGATGCCTCCACCGGCCAAGAATTGAGGGCTGACCCGGTGTTTGGCTTGGAGATAGGGGTGGGATTTCCCGAGCTTTCCTGTCATTGGTTAATATTTTATTCCGTTGACATGTTTTCTTACTGCTAATGCTTCCGACACCTTGTTGTCCACCCCCCTCTCTTAGAGCCTGGCTGGAGCTGTCAAAACCACGCCTATAGAGGCCCACAATTGGTCCAGAAAGCGTAAAATCAGCAATCAAAGGGGCTTGGTTCATTAGTGTTGGGATCGAGGCAGGAAGGACATGTGAGATAGTCACAGTTCTACAGCGAACAGGGCAAGATCATTTCAACTCCGTGTCCGTGTGGAATGATTGCTCTAGCCTTCCGAGAGACACGTCTTATTTTTATCAAAGCGATTGGTGGGGAGAAAGAAGGAAACCACGATTCTGCTCTCAAAGCGTCGCTGCTTCTTTATCTTTGACTGATATTGTTACTGTACTTCGTGGAGGTACCAGCAACGGGAGATTACGTGTAGTATAAGCTAGTTCCTATCAATTAATTTTTTCCCCAGATAATAACCATCTATAACGCGTCTATTCATAGGCTAGCTTTCTGGCACCGTATTCGAAATTACTTCTGAATAATTCTTACAGAAATAAGACTGAAATAAATTATTCTGGAAACGGACCTACTATTTTTGCCCAAGGGGGAGAATATCACTGCATATCATCATTTCACTTCGATATTTTGGATGCACCGATGAGAGATCCAGTTTTCACAGGGACTGCCATGGCTTATCACCCGTTCCACGCTCACCGGCCGACCGACTTCTCCATGTCAGCTTTCCTAGCGGCCGCGCAGCCCTCCTTCTTCCCAACGCTCACTCTGCAACACGGGGCTCTCACTAAGCCCATGTCGGACCACCTCGTCGGAGCAGCGGAGGCAGGGCTCCACCCGGCTCTCAGCCACCACCATCAGGCGGCTCATCTCCGCAGCTTGAAGAGCCTGGAGCCCGAGGAAGAGGTGGAGGACGACCCTAAAGTCACACTGGAGGCCAAGGATCTATGGGACCAGTTTCACAAAATAGGAACAGAGATGGTTATTACCAAATCTGGAAGGTGAGAGTGCGCCCTGACAATTATTGCCAGCGAAGCTGACTACAGCGTCATGGTTATTCTCTGTCCATCAGTGGCGATTTTAGCGTGTACATCTTGGTGGGACAAACATTGTCCATACTGTATAGGCTTTGTGTTAAGATGTGCATTGTGTTCAGATGTATTATGTAACGCTACAGCAAGATTATGGCGAAAGCAAAGAGGGTACGAAAGAAGTAGCTACATTTAGGATTATAGGCAATAGTCCAGGCCCTGCTAGGCTAGACTGGCTCGATGTGATTGTGTTTTTCATTGTATTCTATTGCATGTCCTTTAACTTATAAGCCTAATGTATCATCGAAATAAATAAATAATTTAACTTAAAAGTGATGAAATACAAACAGAGTTTTCTTTATCATTGTGACCTGACTTGATAGCATTGTATTTAGTTTCGATGGTACGATTATAATGAAGTTATAATCAAGTTTGGAGCGTCTTTGACAGTGAAGGATATTTGACATATTTTGAAAATGTAGAATTTAGTTTAGGCTAGCAGTCTTGCCAGAGAGGGAAAAAACTCCCCTGGCTTTAGTCAGTAAAACGAGAATAGCATATGGATGGATCAAACTGCATTCTCTCGTGACAGTTGAGCTTCTGGATTTTGTAAACAGACTGTCAGACTTGAAAAAAAAGGATTGTGATTTAACCTGATAGTGTCATATCATAAATATATTTCACTCGGCTGATTGCAGACGAATTAATAAATATTATAATTAACAATAGAACATAAATATAAAGTACTTTTAAGTAGGCTATTAGGACCTACTCCTTATTCGTTGTATTTCCTACCACTATCATGGTATTTGCAAAGTTGCATGTGCATAATTCGATGGAATGCTTTTATTATGAATGTCAGTTCTGTCAATTAATATTACTTTATAATTTGCCTCGATCGATGACTTGGTGTTGCATTTTCCTGGACACGAAGGAGAGAGAGAGAGCAACTCGCCTATTGACGTGTTATTACAATGTTATTGCCAGATTTATGGGTCTTGTCTGACAACATTAAATGTCATATTTGTATGAATAATCCTACATGGAGTTAATTCCACGCATATTTTTCTGTCTTCCAGGAGAATGTTTCCTCCATTTAAAGTCAGAATAAATGGGCTTGATAAAAAAGCCAAGTATATTCTATTGATGGATATAGTCGCTGCTGACGACTGCCGCTACAAGTTCCACAATTCTCGCTGGATGGTAGCGGGAAAGGCCGATCCGGAGATGCCCAAAAGAATGTACATTCACCCGGATAGCCCGGCTACCGGAGAGCAGTGGATGGCCAAGCCGGTTGCTTTTCATAAACTGAAGCTGACCAACAATATCTCGGACAAGCATGGATTTGTAAGTACTGTATGTTGACTTTTATTTACACTTAAACACGCAATTGTATTTCTGATGGATAACAATAAATTACACACATTTTATAGACAATATGTTTTATGTTTGGTGTAACACAATGTATTTATAGACAGATACTGTTGGATTTAGGCCTAACGTAATTGCCACTGTATTCTTCCCATTATATGGATTAGTATTGCCAGGCTGTTGCCAGGACATTGTTCAACTCAATGTCGACAGGCCTCTTTCCAAATATGATCTCCCAAAATGTCTAAAGCTTCATAAAAGTAACCTATAAATCTAATATCATGCTCTTGTTAGTAGAAATAGTCATGTAACGCAATTACACATTTATAAAACTGATTCAAGTATTAGATTTGCTATTTTTAAAAAGTCTCATATAAACGAAGAGGAGAATTGGTAATTGAGAATTGGGGATTATGAACTTCAGAAATCAGGTCAAGGAGACCGGGCAGAGTGGAAATCGGTTTGGATAGGGCGAGTCTCTGTGGCGTCCTTTCGGTTTGATAGCTTTACTCCGATCTAGCCTCACTGTCTTGAGCTTGCTTGAGCAGCGTGGAATAAAAACAGTGTATGGGTGTAGCATGTACTCGAACTCGAAGGCCGTGCCTATTCGTGTTTCGCCGTCGGTCCCTGAAGTGCTTTTTGTAGCCTACTGTAAAAAATAATATCCGCGGAGAAGAGGGGAATGATGGATGCCACACAAAGTAGGCTATATTGAGAGAAGCTGTAGCGTGTGTTCAATGCTCCTATGTGCAAACAAACAGACTGTAAACAAATTGAATATTTACATGCCAGACGCATCCAGACGTTTTTGCAAAATGTTGCAGACAGTGTTTTGATAGATGTAGGCCGTAGGCTATCCAAAGTTGACATTTAATTATCCAGCCACTGTGTATAGGCCTACGTATTGTTGTAGTTAATGAATGTATAGAATATACATGTTATAAATGTTATCAGATACCCAGTAGGTTGGCCAGCAGATATGACAATGCAAACATTACATTAAATGTTTATCTTTAATATTGTTTTGTATCTCGATCTGGGTTGACCACAGGTGTGTTCTCTTGCATTCTGAGAATACACACTATGCCCAACTCTAAATATGACCTACTCATTGTTATGAATAATAATGATACTAGGCCCAGTAATAATTAGTATAAGAAATAATAATAGCATATTTTAATGTCATTTTATAGTGTTAATCACTTATGGGCCTACGAGTTATTTTGAGATAGGCTTATCATCAGATGGTCTCGATGAAATTATAATAATTCATTTTTCCCATATTTCCACAGACGATTCTTAATTCCATGCACAAATACCAGCCCAGGTTTCATATCGTGAGGGCCAACGACATCCTGAAGCTCCCCTATAGCACGTTCAGGACATACGTGTTCCCGGAGACTGACTTCATCGCTGTCACAGCTTATCAAAACGACAAGGTAAGCAATTTAATACAGTAGCCCATACAATACTATACAATACTGTACAATACAGTGGAATTAAACATAGGCTACATTAATGTTCGAGACCATGAAATAACCTCGCCATAAGAGTTTGGGCCTATATTCACACACGTGCCACGATTTTTTATCAGCAAAGGGTTAAACTGAATTTCAATTTCGTTTGTTTTTATGCTGTGAAAACTTGGCTCATTTGTGGAATTAGATGGCCTCACTCGTTTGTTTAACCTTGTTGCATGTAATGATCTTTGTTTGCGAACGCTAAAGACGTACTTTTTACAGTGAAACCGTTGCTGCGGGGTTTTTAATCTGTAAAACTAAATGCACCTGCTCAATCAAACCGCATGTTGGTCATCATTGTCAAATGTTATAGTTAACCTTACGTAACCAGTTTAGCCTGCAATTGCAGGCATATATTTGACTAGTAAAATACGTATTTGTAAAGATTGGCTATTGATGTTGTCTTTCCGTCTATGGGCTATGGACAATATGCTGCTGGCTACAATTCCATTCAAATCTAATTAGATGGCGCTTCTTTGGACACTGACACCGTTTGGTTAAAGACTGATTTCCCCATATGGTTATTCAGGGTGTCAGTAATTCCTAAGATTGATGGTGAGTATTTATTTTAGTTGCAGTCTAAAAATGATCTAGCTCCCTGCGCCCCCTCTCCTCTTCCCCTCCACGTGTCTAATTGGCGTCCGTGTCAGAGGTGGTCTTGTTGCTATCGTAAAGTTTATTAAAGTTTATGGCAAAGAGTCACAATCGATCAGAAGGCACTAGCCTCGTCAGTTTGTCCGCGAACTACACAGTTTCAGAGGCTGCCTGCGCAATGAAAGCGTGACAGATGGCGAACTGTGACTCCCTGATTGGTCGATTCGTGAATTCCTCAAGAGTTCCATACACGGTGAGGAGGGGGGGAAACACCAGCCTCTCAAACAGGACAAACCCCGTATCGAAACATTTAGGCCAAGCGGCGTGTACAGCGGTTCCAGTGACAGGGTTGGCTTTAATAAAGCCCATGCAGTATTTTTTCCATACATGCCTTGCATGAAGCAACCCGCACTCAGCTCTCCCTCCCCCTCTCTCCGAAAAGAATGGATGGAGAGACACTGTATGTTTCTCATGGGGCTCGTGAGAATAACGCCTCGTCATTAAACCCCTATTAATAATGCAACATCTACCGGGGCTTTCTTTCATCAGAGTGTGTTCTGTTCGGTGTGTTTAACGGGACACGATGTATGTGGGAGAACTATATCAGACTAAATCAAGTGGAGAACAACACGTGACCCTATATATAGGCCAAGACATTATTCGGCATAACTGGACCTATATGCCCATAGGCCGAGTTATGGGCCCAATTCTACTACTAGTACTACTAATAATAACAATAATTAATTGTAACGTCTATAGTTAGGCCTATTTGTCATTGTTTTTCTCGTTTATCTTGTGTACACCCTGCTCTGCCTAATATATTTTCTCTATCTCCTGTCTACAGATAACACAACTGAAGATTGATAATAACCCTTTTGCCAAAGGATTCAGAGACACTGGAAATGGAAGGAGAGAGAAAAGGTATGCACAGGCTATGTCCATTCACCCATCACACTGTGTAGTCTAGCCTAGTTCTATAGAAATGATATTATCATAATACGATCATATGCATAGGTCCTATGTTATGCATGTTTTAACAATGTCCCAGCGTTATTCCTTAATCTGTTTATTAGTTAACAAAATAAAAATGACAAAATGCATGCTATTCTCAACTCTTATGTAGGCTTATCATTGAATGTAGGTCGGCCTAATGCTGGCATCATGTCATGTTAATGGTGTATGGATGCCTTACTTGAATACATGTACCCACTATTATTAAAAGGGAACCGTTCAACTCTAGGAAACAGTTGACCCTGCCCTCCCTGCGGATGTATGAAGACCAATGCAAAGCAGACCGAGACGGGGGCGACTCTGATGCCTCCTCTAGCGAACCAACAACTGGCCGAGAAAGTGCGCACTCCCCAATCGGACCTGGATCCAGCCCCCTTAGGTTCAGTCGAATCAGCCGAGGTAAAATCAATGATATTCAACCTAAATCTCAGTTCGTTTGATAGGCTTAAACATAATAATGCAATTGTGGCCAATGGCATTTAGACTTATGGTGGCTGAACTATGTAGGCTATAGGCCAAATCCTCTAGTAATTTAGCCTATTTGAGAGAATAGGCTTTAGGCCTATACCTAATAGTGTACGGTTTGTGATAACTTCATTTAATTTATTATGTCAAAGTATTAGATTTACATACTAAAATTCATAGAGGGCGGCAGGTAGCCCCATAGAGGGCGGCAGGTAGCCCCATAGAGGGCGGCAGGTAGCCCCATATAGGGCGAAAGGTTGCAACATCGAATCCCCGAGCTGACAAGGTAAAACATTCTGTCGTTCTGCCCCTGAACAAGGCAGTTAACCCACTGTTCCTAGGAGTCATTGAAAATAAGAATTTGTTCTTAACTGACTTGCCTAGTTTCAAAAAATATGCAACACAAAATGTATTTTACCAAGAAAACACAGAGTAATAGTACATTTTCTAATGACAAAATGTACTTGGATCGTTTTCAGCAGCTCATGTTCTTTAGATTTTCAATGTTCTTTCGTGACAGGCTATTTGTTCAACTCACTTATAATTGAAATATTAAATAACTGTTTCCTGTTGTAATGCATAGACTTAATCAGGCTATTTGACCATCGAAAACCTAACTTTTGACTGCTCAACTTTCGAGTCATAACTGAAGTCTATTTACTCTTGGGTTAAAATACAACACAAAAGCCACATGTTAATGCTTGGAGTAAGCCTCTTGGGCTGACATGTAGGAAGGAAACGGTTAGACAAGGCATGTTAACACTAAATCATGACTGTACACTTAAAATAATCACTTACACAGTGCGTGTGTGTGTGCTTGTGAATGTTGTAACCACTGCAGTTTCAACTGCTATTTTACATTCCATTATTAATGATATATTTGTATTTATTTAAGTCTGAGCATGGCATGGAATTTAGTGTTATTTTACATTTAGGCCCACCAACATTACAGCTAATTCTGACTACAACTTTTTTTTATAACAGATGATAAAACCTGTACTGACAGTGAGCAAGAACTTGATCATCAGGATGAGCGTTGTACCGCATCAAACAGCCCTGGACCGGAGCCGCCCTCTCCCTTCAGCCCGAGGTGCGAGGACCGGGTGAAGGATAAACCGAGCCTGGACAAGAAAGACGACTATCCTGGCTCCAGGAAGCCGAGCGACTCCATATTCAGGAACCCTGAGAAAGGAGACAAAACGGAGAACAGGCACAGGAAAGACACTACAGATTCGTCAAAAAAGAACACCGCAGACAGCGGCGGGATAAGCGCAAGCAAGGAGAGTTTCTCCCCGCTCATGGTTCAAACAGACAGCCCCTCACACTTCAGCGCGAGCCACCTGCAGAGTCTGGCCCTGTCTGGCTTGCACAGCCAGCAGTTCTTTAATCCCATGAACGCCGGACAAATGCTATTTCACCCTGGACAGTTCGCTATGGGCCCAGGTGCGTTTTCTGCCATGAGCATGGGACATCTATTGGCGTCGGTATCCGGAGCAAGTGGTATGGAGAACGGCAGCCTCTCCGCCCAGGGCACGGGGGGCACCCCGAACTCTTTCCCCTTCCATCTGTCGCAGCACATGCTCGCCTCCCAGGTAAGGGAGACTTTAATTCTACCCAGAAACAAATTGTTTGTTTGAACTCGGAGATCACTTATAGGCCATTATGCTCGTTTGACTTTAGGCCTAGAATAGACTTTGACGAATCAAATCAAATCAAATCGTATTGGTCACATACACATGGTTAGCAGATGTTATTGCGAGTGTAGCGAAATTATTGTGCTCCTAGTTCCGACAGTGCAGCAATATCTAACAAGTAATCTAACAATTCCACAACAACTACCTAATACACACAAATCTAAGTTAAGGCACGAGTCTTACAAGTATGTTCAAACTTAGTGCCAAAAGTCCACTGTAGACGCTATGCTTTGTACCATTTAACTGGCCAGATTCAGCAGGCCCTATTCTGGGCAGAACTCAATGTCTCAGTATGTTTTTGGGTTATCAGGTCACTGCCACTAGGGAAGCTTGTGTCTCTTACCATAGCGAGGACGCATGCTGGCAGAATAACGACAAAAAAGTATAGGCCTATATTATTATTACCGTTATTTTAAACAACAGTTTTGTTAATTGTATTTCAAAGCAGTCTGATATTTGTTTAAAATGAACATGCTTTAGAAGAGCACCCATAAATCAACCACTCAGGAAATGTGTGGGTGCAAAAACGCATGGCCTTGCTTTTATTTACCCCCCTTTGGATTGGGAATAAGCGTTCTCCTTTTTAGCATCCAATGCGTATAGCCTTCATTATTCTAAGGGGTTCATTAACTTCGGAGAAGATGACTTCCTTGTAGGTTTAATTATTGAAGTGAACTAGCTATTCAGGCCGTGCATAATTTGGTCCTTGAGCGGGTTCCCCCAATAGGCCTACTCATTTGAGTAGGCTACATCATGGTCTGAATATATCACTATCACCAACACGGTCTTAGTGCTAACTGCCATTTTCTCCTGTCTGATTTCAGGGCATTCCCATGCCGACCTTTGGAGGCCTGTTCCCATACCCATACAACTACATGGCTGCTGCTGCAGCCGCGGCCTCCGCCATGCCCGCCAGCACTACAGCCAGCTCGCTCTCGAGGAATCCCTTCCTCACCAGCTCCCGCCCTCGGCTCCGGTTTAATCCTTACCAGATCCCGGTGTCTATGGCCCAGAGCACAAGTCTACTCACCACCGGCCTGCCAGGCGGACTAAACCCCGGCTCCGAATCCTCCAAATCGGGCAGCAGGGAGACGAGTCCAGTGCCTGATATCCAAAACAACAAAGCGGGTTCGAGTCATAGGACCAGCTCTCCCAAATCGATGAAGGACTCTATCAATGAGCTTCAAAACATCCAGAGACTCGTGAGCGGCCTGGAGAGCCAGAGAGAGACGTATCCCCCCAGAGACTCCCCTAAGTGATCTCACTAATGGAATAATATATTCCACCGCGACTTGGCTTGAAAATCAGAGGACTTTATTAAACATTTTGTACAGCACATTACGCGAGGAAATGGCAATACCGGCCTACCTTTTCTCGCACCTGGACTGAGCAAGGAAGCAGGGAATGAAGGAGAGAGAACCAGCGTCATCACTTACTGTTACTGTGTGGGGTACGCTTTCAATATTGTAGGAAATTGAAGCATCGAAATAATATGAAAACCAAAAGTGGGCACTGAATTTTTAGGCTGCTGGCTAAAACTTGAGTACACAAAGAGGATACCATACCACAAGGAGGAAAACCTACTAAGAACATTCTTCATGTAGAACATATTGATGTTAAAAGGACAGTGGAAAAGTCGTGGCATTGTTTTTAGGGACTGAAGAAAGAAATAACTTTATCGAACTATAATCAATAGACGTGCTTTTGATTTACGACGAGAGCACTGCAACAGCATAAGTACTGAATGAATATGGGCGTGCAACCTGTGGAATGACCGGTAAACAAGCTACATCCAAAAGGTTTTCAAAACATAGCTATTTCAAAAGGGATGGATAAAATAAACATTCCGTTAAATATAATTGATAGAAGAAAGCTTAGGCCTATCATTTTTGCCAGAAAAAAACGTTTGAACTATTTATGTAATTAAAATTAATTATGTAAATAAGCTATAAAGGAATCCAAGAATATGCAATTGGTATTAATTTATTCAAAACTGTACATTGGCGTGTATATAATATTTAGAGTTTAACTCATTGCTTTTTATTATTTTTTATTTTACATGAACGTATAGGTCTTCTGTAAATGAAAGCTATTTAGCGCTTGTTGGTTTGAATCAGAACGAACGTCTTTAAATGTAATGCATAGGCATAGCTGATTATCTGCCTGTGACACGTGAAGGAAACAAACATATGTGCCATGTTTATCTGCAATCTCTGTCTGCAAAAACTAATATCAGAAAAGAGAGAGAGAGAGAGATAGATAGATAGAGAGGAAGCTGCCTAATTTGTCACATTACCTGACTATTGTCTGCAGGAGAGGCAGAGATGTAGAAAAACCTCAGGTCATTTCACTCCAACACAGGAGAGGATGATAGCATGTATCTTTAAATGGGGCACAATGCATATCTATATATAAATATATTTAATTTGAAAGCGTATCTCGTTTATGCTGGTTGTCCGGGTAAGTTCATTTTTTTGTTGAATTATCTCAAAATTTCAATAAAAAAAAAACAATGTGTTAAAAAGTTTTGTTCGCTCATATTTAGAATCTACTGGATACAGTTAAAGTACGTTTGGAATTCTGAATACTAATAATAATCATTTAAATGAATGATTCATAATGTATATAGGCTACCTATTACTAGTATTATTATGTTATAATTATAGCCGAATTATTATCTCCCAACATCAGATGAATGATGCCTCTAAATTAATGATAATACCGCCTTACAAGAATAGAACTTAAAGACCTGAAAACACACACACACACACACAATTTTGTGAAACATGACCTAAGTAGTTCACTGAGTGTATGGCGCCCTCTGTCGGCAGTATATTTGAGGATAAAATGTAAGTTTTTCAGCCCAGTATTTCTTTAGTTCTTTATCAGTGATGATTGTTTAACAAATTCACACGAAATATTATGTTACATTATACAATTTTTAAAAAGGCAAATCAATGTATTGTAGGTTTCTGTTCATAAGAGCAATGTAGCATGTATAACTGTCATTAGTTACAAGTAAATTTATTCTTATAATAATTAAGACTCTATAGGTCCATAATTGTCATATTTTCATTGCGTTGCAGTTGAATTGAGGCACGTGAGTGATGACACATGCAAGGCACTTATTTTTAAACTGAGCTACTGTTAGTGTTTCTGTCAGTGTTTCCTGTAGTATTGTCTGTATTCTACTATTCATAGAATATAATAGTAATATAGGAGTATTTATAGGAGGGCGAGACACAGAAGTTCCGTATCCTCCTCTTCAATTCAACCGCACATATCCTCTACACTTTCAATGGCACTTGGCCTATAGACGCAGTTAACCGTTTGAGTGAATGAGAAAAACGGATCACCATTTATATGATACACACAAACACAGTAGCCTACGGTTCTCTATAGGTCTATTGAAATAAAAAATCATTGACATAAGGAGGGTTAAATTAAATATACTTCCCTTAAGAAATTAGACACAAATTAAATTCAACATTAGTGCTCAACATGCCATAGGCCTTATAAGCATTTTGTTGTTGCATAACTTTCCAAAAAGTACACAAATATTGTCTTCACACGGGCTAGTACAGATGAAAACTTTATTATTTTAATCGTGAGAGAGATGCCTTGGTCGGGGTGAACTTGTCCCATATCACAGTGAAAGGGTTTTAAGCGCCACAGCACAGGCTGGGAAGTTTGGGAGGATTGGCGCTTGGACGCCAAGCCACTTTGGCAGCAGACAGCCCTTTGTCCAGCAACCGGCGCCTGTCGCCTGCCTGCCGGCCACACAGCCTCCCCACACCCGCGCATAAAGGCAAGGGGAGTTGGGGGAGATCCCACCAGCCACGGTTCTTTTAATTAGAGCACCCCTTCTTGTTTCTTTTCTTTTCTTTCTGCAGCCATAATCACAAAACTCTCATTCTATTATGGGGCCATTGTTGCCCACTCTGTTATCTTCAATTAACAGAGTGAGCTACTCGACCTCGCACTCTCGGATAACAAACTATTTGTCTAAAGCAATCAGTCAATGACTGATCAATAGGCTCGTTTAGTGGACTCATGGATGCGACTAATGATTGGTGACGGTTCGGGGTAAAAAGGCCAAGACTATTCACAACTTTGTTCAGTGATCAGTGTAGGCCGCTATTTTTCTATTGTTTCTACAACAGACATGAATAGAATCTCTACCAGGCCTGGTGGAACGAAATTAAATAAAATGTGCGCACGAGTTAATTAAAAGTGTGTGCATGACTCACAAGAGCACGAGATAAGCCTGAACCGAGATAACTCAAATTTTCTTGCTCATCATTAACTTATATAATTAGACTCTAATTATTTATATGATTATTCAGCTACAGCAATTGAATATTCCGTTTTGACCACATTTTCACATGCATTCCCATGGGCATGAGCAAATGTCATTCTTCCTGATCTCAACCAACCAACCAACCAACCCAGCATGACTCATGATGAGTAAGTAGGCTACAGACTCGACTCCTTTCACTAAAATCAGGGCCAGACAATGACATGAAGATGCTAATCTATTTGTCCATTACAGTTGCCTTGTGTTCTGTGTGCTTATGTAGATTTCCGGATGTTTACACTTACCTGAATCTCCAAACATCTCTCAGCAAAGTGATCGTGGACGCAGGTGTTTCGCTGATTGGATCACTGTTGCCTGACTGTGCCTCAATCGCAAGGGCACATTTTCCCGTAAAAAGCCGATATTTGAGCTCAAATTAGATAGCCTATAAAATAGCTTTATCAATACAGCAAAGATGAAATGCATTGGTCGAGTTCCCCTGCTCAGACATTGCATGCATCAACCAAAAGTTGCGTGAGATTGCTATAACAAAAGGATGTGGTTAGCTGATACTTAAAATACCTATCCAGGCGTTGTAGATCTGGCATGTGTCAGCAACGGCTGGGCAAAGGAAAGCGGCCATTATCTGCTGAGACCGAACACAAAGTAACACTTTCAGTCTTTTGCTTATTTATGAAACTATTAATTGAGTTAGATTAATAATATGTTTATACAAACAACATACACATATGCCATTAAACACTGTAACTAAGTTTCTCCCTAGGACATGGCAGAAGCAAAATATTGTCTATTATATTTAACAAGACAGTCAAGTGAACGCTAGAACAATGGAAATACATGTCCTCAAAGATGGAAGGCAACAGTAGCTAATAAGAGGGCAGGCATGCGTGAACAACAGGCCAGAGAGGTAGACAGAGGACTCATTTTGTATCAGTCCCATTATTGACAGCAAGGACAACGCCAATTGCCTGATCACTCCCAACTCAGCTATCCAAAATGGATAGAATCTGAATTATATTAAGATAAAGAACAAGTAGCCTATTCACTTATAACCATTGGTGATTAGAAGCAAAGATGGTCTATTATATTGACAAGACAGTCACGTGAACACTATAACAATGGAAATATATACTCTCAAAGATCGAAGGCAACAGTAGCTAATAAGAGGGCAGATGCATGCATGACCAGCAGGCTGTAGAGTGGCGCAGCGATCTAAGGCATCTCATCCCAGTGCTAGAGGTGTCACTACAGACCCTGGTTCGATTCCTAGCTGAATTACAACCAGCCGTGATTGGGAGTCGCATAGGGCGGTATACAATTGGCCCTGCCTCGTCCAGGTTAGGGTTTGGCCGGGTAGGCCATCATTGTAAATATTAATTTGTTCTTAACTGACTTACCTAGTTAAATAAAGGTCCAATAATACAACATTAGTGGTCTGTCACACAGAAAATGTATTGATTAACTTGAAGAAGGACACTTAAAAACTTAATTTTAACAAAAGTATCGAGATTCCTGGCAATTATCTTGGGGACAGGAGGAGTCTATTCTGCATTCTATATCGCGCCCCTTGCCTTCGCGATCTCAGAACGTGAGCTGGGTGAGAACACCGACAACACACCACTGGAGGAGTGGAGACAGATCTCTTGGCGGAGATAACAGCAAGAAAGCAGATATCAGCCCAGAATAGACCGGCAAGGAGGGTGGCGCGCGCACAGGCTGCTGTAACCTTCTAAATAAACATTTCATTGGAAGCCCCTACCTGCTCTGCGTTCCGAAAAGACACTTGCCATGACCTGGATTTCAGGCATGGGGCGCGTACACATAATGTGGGCTGGAACTGCCTCTGCCTCTGGCTCTGACTTTTTGCTTGTTCTTGCCAATCTTAGTGGACTTGCTCTAAACAGTTTTGAAGTACCAGCATTCACCACTAGATGTCACAACTACTTACTTTTGAAAAACAAGATTTTTGGGAAAATATCAGTATAAGATCAATTATTTCGTGAAATGTCACAAAAGCTGGAAAAAAGGCAACAAAAGAAAGCAAAAATAAGTTAGCTACATGTTCTAAATATGAAGCAACATTTATGAATTCTAACACATTAGTGATGGTTCAAATGTATTCAACTTCTCCAATACTGAGTTAAAGCCTTGAAATAAAAGAAGAGTACATCGACCTAATAATGTGTGTTTGCGTGTGTGCGTGTGTGCGTGCGTGTGCGTGTGTGTATCTATTGCCATACTTATTGAGAAGGATGCCTTAACGAGGCCCTGAGAAAAGACTATCACGTAGGCTACATTGTTAATTTACAACTATCCTCGAAAAAGACAGTGGTGGAAAAAGTACTAAATTATCATACTTTAGTCAAAGTAAAGATACTCTAGCTAAATACAAATCTACTTGAGTAAAAGTGTAAAAGTACGGTTTTAAATGTACTTAAGTACAGTGGTGGAAAAAGTACATGTTTTAACTTGAGTAAAAGTACAAAGTAAAACTAAATGCTATACATAAAATTCCTTATATTAAGCAAACCAGACCTCATGATTTAAATGTATTTACAGACAGACGGGCACACTCCAACAATCAGACATCATTTGTAAACGCAGTACACAAATCAGAAGCAGTGAATTGGACCATCATTTTGTCCTGCCTCAGCATTGAAAATGTAACAAGTACTTTTTGGTGTCAGGGAAAATGTATGGGAGTAAAAAGTACATATTTTCTTTAGGAATGTAGTGGAGTAAAAGTAAAAGTAGTAAAAGGTGTAAAAATATATAAATTGTAAACTAAAGTACAGATACCCCCAAAACTACTTAAGTAGTACTTTAAAGTACTACTGGAAAAGGATGTGTATAAAATAAAATATTACAATACGAAAACCAGTAAATCAATGATAAACCAAACAATATTATAAATGAGCTCTTGAACCCAAGATTGTGTCCCAAATGGCACCCTATTCCCTACATTGTGATTATGGGCCATGGTCAAAAGAAGTGCACTATATAGAAAATAGGGTGCCATTTGGAGGCAACTCTCAGACACATGCTCCATGCATCCTGTAGGACCTGTAGAGTATACAGAGTAGACGTCCAAAGTGTCTTTTGATCTCCGGGGTCCTTGAGGACATGTTTAAGAAGACATAAAACACTGCAGAAGAGCGGTGAGGGATTTTCAGATCTGACCCGGGAGAAATCATTTGCTCCTAGCACGCAGCACCCCTGGTCCTGACACAGAGATTAACATAGCAGATTAATTTAGACTAACAGAGTTTGTCATGATGAACGGAGTGCAGGGCCTAGCCGGGGCCTGAGACTAAACCAGCCAGCTCTTCTAAAAACATACAATCCTCTCACACAACCCCGGGTTAAGCACAGCGAGAAACAGTCACAACGGCTGACAGGGAGATAGTGCACATACAGACATAGGGCTTGATTCAATCATATTCACGCTAGCCGACACCTGCATAGCTGGTGTTTTGATGTGTTAGAGGTGGAACCGCGTTCAAACTGTTAAATCCACAAGTGGCTCCCGGCATAGCTATCGCGGACATTGGTTGCACGGTCTCATTAATAGACTCTTGGAAAAAAAGGTGCTATCTAGTACCTAAAATGATTCTTCGGCTGTCCCCATTTGAGAACCCTTTGAAGAACCCTTTTTCGTTCCAGGTAAAACCCTTTTGGGTTCCATGTAGAATCCTTTCCCCAGAGGATTCTACATGGAACCCAAACAAGTTATACCTGGAACCAAAAATAGTTCTCCCATGGGGATAGCCAAAGAACTCTTTGAAAGCCTTTTTTCAGTGAGGGCAAAAGTACCCAATTGTCATACTTAACTACAAGTAAATATACTTTAATAGAACATGACTTAAGTAGAAGTGAAAATAAACCAGGAAAATACTGCTGGAGTAAAAGTCTAAAAGTATTTGGTTTTAAATATACTTAAGTATAAAAAATTAATGTAATTGTTAAAATATACTTAAGTATCAAAAGTAAAAGTATAAATAATTTCTAATTCCTTATATTAAGCAAATTTACAGACAGTCAGGGGTACACTGCAACACTCAGACATCATTTACAGATAGTCAGGGGCACACTCCAACACTCAGACATAATTTACAGATAGTCAGGGGCACACTCCAACACTCCAACATCATTTACAGATAGTCAGGGGCACACTCCAACACTCAGTCATCATTTACAGATAGTCAGGGGCACACTCCAACACTCAGACATAATTTACAGATAGTCAGGGGCACACTCCAACACTCAGACATCATTTACAGATAGCCAGGGGCACACTCCAACACTCAGACATCATTTACAGGTAGTCAGGGGCACACTCCAACACCCAGTCATCATTTACAGATAGTCAGGGGCACACTCCAACACTCAGACATCATTTACAGACAGTCAGGGGCACACTCCAACACTCAGACATCATTTACAGATAGTCAGGGGCACACTCCAACACTCAGTCATCATTTACAGATAGTCAGGGGCACACTCCAACATCATTTACAGATAGTCAGGGGCACACTCCAAAACTCAGACATCATTTACAGACAGTCAGGAGTACACTCCAACACTCAGACATCATTTACAGACAGTCAGGGGCACACTCCAACACTCAGTCATCATTTAAAGATATTCAGGGGCACACTCCAACACTCAGTCATCATTTACAGATAGTCAGGGGCACACTCCAACACTCAGACATCATTTACAGATAGTCAGGGGCACACTCCAACACTCCGTCATCATTTACAGATAGTCAGGGGCACACTCCAACACTCAGTCATCATTTACAGATAGTCAGGGGCACACTCCAACACTCAGACATCATTTACAGATAGTCAGGGGCACACTCCAACACTCCGTCATCATTTACAGATAGTCAGGGGCACACTCCAACACTCCAACATCATTTACAGATAGTCAGGGGCACACTCCAACACTCAGTCATCATTTATAGATAGTCAGGGGCACACTCCAACACTCAGACATCATTTACAGATAGTCAGGGGCACACTCCAACACTCCGTCATCATTTACAGATAGTCAGGGGCACACTCCAACATCATTTACAGATAGTCAGGGGCACACTCCAACATCATTTACAGATAGTCAGGGGCACACTCCAACACTCAGTCATCATTTACAGATAGTCAGGGGCACACTCCAACATCATTTACAGATAGTCAGGGGCACACTCCAACACTCAGACATCATTTACAGACAGTCAGGGGTACACTCCAACACTCAGACATCATTTACAGATAGTCAGGGGCACACTCCAACACTCCAACATCATTTACAGATAGTCAGGGGCACACTCCAACACTCAGTCATCATTTACAGATAGTCAGGGGCACACTCCAACACTCAGACATAATTTACAGATAGTCAGGGGCACACTCCAACACTCAGACATCATTTACAGACAGTCAGGGGCACACTCCAACACTCAGACATCATTTACAGATAGTCAGGGGCACACTCCAACACTCAGTCATCATTTACAGATAGTCAGGGGCACACTCCAACATCATTTACAGATAGTCAGGGGCACACTCCAAAACTCAGACATCATTTACAGACAGTCAGGAGTACACTCCAACACTCAGACATCATTTACAGACAGTCAGGGGCACACTCCAACACTCAGTCATCATTTAAAGATATTCAGGGGCACACTCCAACACTCAGTCATCATTTACAGATAGTCAGGGGCACACTCCAACACTCAGACATCATTTACAGATAGTCAGGGGCACACTCCAACACTCCGTCATCATTTACAGATAGTCAGGGGCACACTCCAACACTCCAACATCATTTACAGATAGTCAGGGGCACACTCCAACACTCCAACATCATTTACAGATAGTCAGGGGCACACTCCAACACTCAGTCATCATTTACAGATAGTCAGGGGCACACTCCAACACTCAGACATCATTTACAGATAGTCAGGGGCACACTCCAACACTCCGTCATCATTTACAGATAGTCAGGGGCACACTCCAACACTCCAACATCATTTACAGATAGTCAGGGGCACACTCCAACATCATTTACAGATAGTCAGGGGCACACTCCAACACTCAGTCATCATTTACAGATAGTCAGGGGCACACTCCAACATCATTTACAGATAGTCAGGGGCACACTCCAACACTCAGACATCATTTACAGAGTCAGTCAGACATCATTTACAGACAGTCAGGAGTACACTCCAACACTCAGACATCATTTACAGACAGTCAGGGGTACACTCCAACACTCAGTCATCATTTACAGATAGTCAGGGGCACACTCCAACACTCAGACATCATTTACAGATAGTCAGGGGCACACTCCAACACTCCGTCATCATTTACAGATAGTCAGGGCACACTCCAACACTCCAACATCATTTACACTCCAACACTCAGACATCATTTACAGATAGTCAGGGGCACACTCCAACACTCAGACATCATTTACAGATAGTCAGGGGCACACTCCAACACTCCGTCATCATTTACAGATAGTCAGGGCACACTCCAACATCATTTACAGATAGTCAGGGGCACACTACAACACTCAGACATCATTTACAGACAGTCAGGGTACACTCCAACACTCATACATCATTTACAGACAGTCAGAGGTACACTCCAACACTCAGACATCATTTACAGATAGTCAGGGGCACACTCCAACACTCAGTCATCATTTACAGATAGTCAGGGGCACACTCCAACACTCAGACATCATTTACAGATAGTCAGGGGCACACTCCAACACTCCGTCATCATTTACAGATAGTCAGGGGCACACTCCAACACTCCAACATCATTTACAGATAGTCAGGGGCACACTCCAACATCATTTACAGATAGTCAGGGGCACACTCATCAACACTCAGTCATCATTTACAGATAGTCAGCACACTCCAACACTCAGACATCATTTACAGATAGTCAGGGGCACACTACATCATTTACAGACAGTCACAACACTCAGACATCATTTACAGACAGTCAGTACACTCCAACACTCAGACATCATTTTTACAGACATCATTTACAGACAGTCAGGGGTACACTCCAACACTCAGTCATCATTTACAGATAGTCAGGGGCACACTCCAACACTCAGACATCATTTACAGATAGTCAGGGGCACACTCCAACACTCCGTCATCATTTACAGATAGTCAGGGGCACACTCCAACACTCCAACATCATTTACAGATAGTCAGGGGCACACTCCAACACTCAGACATCATTTACAGATAGTCAGGGGCACACTCCAATACTCAGACATCATTTACAGATAGTCAGGGGCACACTCCAACACTCCGTCATCATTTACAGATAGTCAGGGGCACACTCCAACATCATTTACAGATAGTCAGGGGCACAATCCAACACAAAGACATCCTTTACAGACAGTCAGGGGTACACTCCAACACTCATACATCATTTACAGACAGTCAGGGGCACACTCCAACACTCCGTCATCATTTACAGATAGTCAGGGGCACACTCCAACACTCAGACATCATTTACAGATAGTCAACATCATTTACAGATAGTCAGGGGCACACTCCAACACTCAGTCATCATTTACAGATATTCAGGGGCACACTCCAACACTCAGTCATCATTTACAGATAGTCAGGGGCACACTCCAACACTCAGACATCATTTACAGATAGTCAGGGCACACTCCAACACTCCAACATCATCATTTACATCATTTACAGATAGTCAGGGGCACACTCCAACACTCAGACATCATTTACAGACAGTCAGGAGTACACTCCAACACTCAACATCATTTACAGACAGTCAGGGGTACACTCCAACACTCAGTCATCATTTACAGATAGTCAGGGGCACACTCCAACACTCAGACATCATTTACAGATAGTCAGGGGCACACTCCAACACCCCGTCATCATTTACAGATAGTCAGGGGCACACTCCAACACTCCAACATCATTTACAGATAGTCAGGGGCACACTCCAACACTCAGACATCATTTACAGATAGTCAGGGGCACACTCCAACACTCAGACATCATTTACAGATAGTCAGGGGCACACTCCAACACTCCGTCATCATTTACAGATAGTCAGGGGCACACTCCAACATCATTTACAGATAGTCAGGGGCACACTACAACACTCAGACATCCTTTACAGACAGTCAGGGGTACACTCCAACACTCATACATCATTTACAGACAGTCAGAGGTACACTCCAACACTCAGACATCATTTACAGATAGTCAGGGGCACACTCCAACACTCAGTCATCATTTACAGATAGTCAGGGGCACACTCCAACACTCAGACATCATTTACAGATAGTCAGGGGCACACTCCAACACTCCGTCATCATTTACAGATAGTCAGGGGCACACTCCAACACTCCAACATCATTTACAGATAGTCAGGGGCACACTCCAACATCATTTACAGATAGTCAGGGGCACACTCCAACACTCAGACATCATTTACAGACAGTCAGGGGCACACTCCAACACTCCAACATCATTTACAGATAGTCAGGGGTACACTCCAACACTCAGTCATCATTTACAGATAGTCAGGGGCACACTCCAACACTCAGACATCATTTACAGATAGTCAGACTCCAACAGTCATCATTTACAGATAGGCACACTCCAACACTCCAACACTCAGACATCATTTACAGATAGTCAGGGGCACACTCAACACTCAGACATCATTTACAGATAGTCAGGGGCACACTCCAATACTCAGACATCATTTACAGATAGTCAGGGGCACACTCAACACTCCGTCATCATTTACAGATAGTCAGGGGCACACTCCAACATCATTTACAGATAGTCAGGGGCACAATCCAACACTCAGACAACACAGTCAGTACACTCCAACACTCATACATCATTTACAGACAGTCAGGGGCACACTCCAACACTCCGTCATCATTTACAGATAGTCAGGGGCACACTCCAACACTCCGTCATCATTTACAGATAGTCAGGGCACACTCCAACACTCCAACATCATTTACAGATAGTCAGGGGCACACTCCAACACTCAACATCATTTACAGATAGTCAGGGGCACACTCCAACACTCAGACATCATTTACAGATAGTCAGGGGCACACTCCAACACTCAGACATCATTTACAGATAGTCAGGGGCACACTCCAACACTCAACATCATTTACAGATAGTCAGGGGCACACTCCAACACTCCAACATCATTTACAGATAGTCAGGGGCACACTCCAACACTCCAACATCAGTCATTTACAGATAGTCAGGGGCACACTCCAACACTCAGTCATCATTTACAGATAGTCAGGGGCACACTCCAACACTCCAACATCATTTACAGATAGTCAGGGGCACACTCCAACCTCACTCAGGGGCACACTCATCATTTACAGATAGTCAGGGGCACACTCCAACACTCAGACATCATGTACAGATAGTCAGGGGCACACTCCAACACTCCAACATCATTTACAGATAGTCAGGGGCACACTCCAACACTCCAACATCATTTACATATAGTCAGGGGCACACTCCAACACTCAGACATCATTTACAGATAGTCAGGGGCACACTCCAACACTCAGTCATCATTTACAGATAGTCAGTGGCACACTCCAACACTCAGACATCATTTACAGATAGTCAGGGGCACACTCCAAAACTCAGACATCATTTACAGATAGTCAGGGGCACACTCCAACACTCAGACATCATTTACAGATAGTCAGGGGCACACTCCAACACTCAGTTATCATTTACAGATAGTCAGGGGCACACTCCAACACTCAGACATCATTTACAGATAGCCAGGTGCACACTCCTACACTCAAACATCATTTACAGACAGTCAGGGGTACACTCCAACACTCAGTCATCATTTACAGATAGTCAGGGGCACAATCCAACATAATTTACAGATAGTCAGGTGCACACTCCAACACTCAGACATCATTTACAGATAGTCAGGGGCACACTCCAACACTCCGTCATCATTTACAGATAGTCAGGGGCACACTCCAACACTCCAACATCATTTACAGATAGTCAGGGGCACACTCCAACACTCCAACATCATTTACAGATAGTCAGGGGCACACTCCAACACTCAGACATCATTTACAGACAGTCAGGGGCACACTCCAACACTCGGTCATCATTTACAGATATTCAGGGGCACACTCCAACACTCAGTCATCATTTACAGATAGTCAGGGGCACACTCCAACGATCAGACATCATTTACAGATAGTCAGGGGCACACTCTAACACTCCATCATCATTTACAGATAGTCAGGGGCACACTCCAACACTCCAACATCATTAACAGATAGTCAGGGGCACACTCAACACTCCAACATCATTTACAGATAGTCAGGGGCACACTCCAACATCATTTACAGATATTCAGGGGCACACTCCAACACTCAGTCATCATTTACAGATAGTCAGGGGCACACTCCAACACTCAGTCATCATTTACAGATAGTCAGGGGCACACTCCAACATCATTTACAGATAGTCAGGGGCACACTCCAACACTCAGACATCATTTACAGACAGTCAGGGGTACACTCCAACACTCAGACATCATTTACAGACAGTCAGGAGTACACTCCAACACTCAGACATCATTTACAGACAGTCAGGGGTACACTCCAACACTCCGTCATCATTTACAGATAGTCAGGGGCACACTCCAACACTCCAACATCATTTACAGATAGTCAGGGGCACACTCCAACACTCCGTCATCATTTACAGATAGTCAGGGGCACACTCCAACACTCCAACATCATTTACAGATAGTCAGGGGCACACTCCAACACTCAGACATCATTTACAGATAGTCAGGGGCACACTCCAATACTCAGACATCATTTACAGATAGTCAGGGGCACACTCCAACACTCCGTCATCATTTACAGATAGTCAGGGGCACACTCCAACATCATTTACAGATAGTCAGGGGCACAATCCAACACTCAGACATCCTTTACAGACAGTCAGGGGTACACTCCAACACTCATACATCATTTACAGACAGTCAGGGGCACACTCCAACACTCCGTCATCATTTACAGATAGTCAGGGGCACACTCCAACACTCCGTCATCATTTACAGATAGTCAGGGGCACACTCCAACACTCCAACATCATTTACAGATAGTCAGGGGCACACTCCAACACTCAGTCATCATTTACAGATATTCAGGGGCACACTCCAACACTCAGTCATCATTTACAGATAGTCAGGGGCACACTCCAACACTCAGACATCATTTACAGATAGTCAGGGGCACACTCCAACACTCCAACATCATTTACAGATAGTCAGGGGCACACTCCAACACTCCAACATCATTTACAGATAGTCAGGGGCACACTCCAACACTCAGACATCATTTACAGATAGTCAGGGGCACACTCCAACACTCAGTCATCATTTACAGATAGTCAGGGGCACACTCCAACACTCCAACATCATTTACAGATAGTCAGGGGCACACTCCAACACTCAGACCTCATTTACAGATAGTCAGGGGCACACTCCAAAACTCAGACATTATTTACAGATAGTCAGGGGCACACTCCAACACTCAGACATCATGTACAGATAGTCAGGGGCACACTCCAACACTCCAACATCATTTACAGATAGTCAGGGGCACACTCCAACACTCCAACATCATTTACAGATAGTCAGGGGCACACTCCAACACTCCGTCATCATTTACAGATAGTCAGGGGCACACTCCAACACTCAGACATCATTTACAGATAGTCAGGGGCACACTCCAACACTCAGACATCATTTACAGATAGTCAGGGGCACACTCCAACACTCAGACATAATTTACAGATAGCCAGGTGCACACTCCTACACTCAAACATCATTTACAGACAGTCAGGGGTACACTCCAACACTCAGTCATCATTTACAGATAGTCAGGGGCACAATCCAACATAATTTACAGATAGTCAGGTGCACACTCCAACACTCAGACATCATTTACAGATAGTCAGGGGCACACTCCAACACTCCGTCATCATTTACAGATAGTCAGGGGCACACTCCAACACTCCAACATCATTTACAGATAGTCAGGGGCACACTCCAACACTCCAACATCATTTACAGATAGTCAGGGGCACACTCCAACACTCAGACATCATTTACAGACAGTCAGGGGCACACTCCAACACTCGGTCATCATTTACAGATATTCAGGGGCACACTCCAACACTCAGTCATCATTTACAGATAGTCAGGGGCACACTCCAACGATCAGACATCATTTACAGATAGTCAGGGGCACACTCTAACACTCCATCATCATTTACAGATAGTCAGGGGCACACTCCAACACTCCAACATCATTAACAGATAGTCAGGGGCACACTCCAACACTCCAACATCATTTACAGATAGTCAGGGGCACACTCCAACATCATTTACAGATATTCAGGGGCACACTCCAACACTCAGTCATCATTTACAGATAGTCAGGGGCACACTCCAACACTCAGTCATCATTTACAGATAGTCAGGGGCACACTCCAACATCATTTACAGATAGTCAGGGGCACACTCCAACACTCAGACATCATTTACAGACAGTCAGGGGTACACTCCAACACTCAGACATCATTTACAGACAGTCAGGAGTACACTCCAACACTCAGACATCATTTACAGACAGTCAGGGGTACACTCCAACACTCAGTCATCATTTACAGATAGTCAGGGGCACACTCCAACACTCAGACATCATTTACAGATAGTCAGGGGCACACTCCAACACTCCGTCATCATTTACAGATAGTCAGGGGCACACTCCAACACTCCAACATCATTTACAGATAGTCAGGGGCACACTCCAACACTCAGACATCATTTACAGATAGTCAGGGGCACACTCCAATACTCAGACATCATTTACAGATAGTCAGGGGCACACTCCAACACTCCGTCATCATTTACAGATAGTCAGGGGCACACTCCAACATCATTTACAGATAGTCAGGGGCACACTCCAACACTCAGACACCATTTACAGACAGTCAGGGGTACACTCCAACACTCAGACATCATTTACAGACAGTCAGGAGTACACTCCAACACTCAGACATCATTTACAGATAGTCAGGGGCACACTCCAACACTCCGTCATCATTTACAGATAGTCAGGGGCACACTCCAACACTCCAACATCATTTACAGATAGTCAGGAGCACACTCCAACACTCCAACATCATTTACAGATAGTCAGGGGCACACTCCAACACTCAGTCATCATTTACAGACATTCAGTGGCACACTCCAACACTCAGTCATCATTTACAGATAGTCAGGGGCACACTCCAACACTCCAACATCATTTACAGATAGTGAGGAGCACACTCCAACACTCCAACATCATTTACAGACAGTCAGGGGCACACTCCAACACTCAGTCATCATTTACAGACATTCAGTGGCACACTCCAACACTCAGTCATCATTTACAGATAGTCAGGGGCACACTCCAACACTCAGACATCATTTACAGATAGTCAGGGGCACACTCCAACACTCAGTCATAATTTACAGATAGTCAGGGGCACACTCCAACATCATTTACAGATAGTCAGGGGCACACTCCAACACTCAGACATCATTTACAGACAGTCAGAGGTACACTCCAACACTCAGACATCATTTACAGACAGTCAGGGGCACACTCCAACACTCAGTCATCATTTACAGATAGTCAGGGGCACACTCCAACACTCAGTCATCATTTACAGATATTCAGGGGCACACTCCAACACTCAGTCATCATTTACAGATAGTCAGGGGCACACTCCAACATCATTTACAGATAGTCAGGGGCACACTCCAACACTCAGACATCATTTACAGACAGTCAGAGGTACACTCCAACACTCAGACATCATTTACAGACAGTCAGGGGCACACTCCAACACTCAGTCATCATTTACAGATATTCAGGGGCACACTCCAACACTCAGTCATCATTTACAGATAGTCAGGGGCACACTCCAACACTCAGACATCATTTACAGATAGTCAGGGGCACACTCCAACACTCCAACATCATTTACAGATAGTCAGGGGCACACTCCAACACTCCAACATCATTTACAGATAGTCAGGGGCACACTACAACACTCAGTCATCATTTACAGATATTCAGGGGCACACTCCAACACTCAGTCATCATTTACAAATAGTCAGGGGCACACTCCAACACTCAGACATCATTTACAGATAGTCAGGGGCACACTCCAACACTCCAACATCATTTACAGATAGTCAGGGGCACACTCCAACACTCCAACATCATTTACAGATAGTCAGGGGCACACTCCAACACTCAGTCATCATTTACAGATATTCAGGGGCACACTCCAACACTCAGTCATCATTTACAGATAGTCAGGGGCACACTCCAACACTCAGACATCATTTACAGATAGTCAGGGGCACACTCCAACACTCAGACATCATTTACAGACAGTCAGGGGCACACTCCAACACTCGGTCATCATTTACAGATAGTCAGGGGCACACTCTAACACTCCGTCATCATTTACAGATAGTCAGGGGCACACTCCAACACTCCAACATCATTAACAGATAGTCAGGGGCACACTCCAACATCATTTACGGATAGTCAGGGGCACACTCCAACACCCAGACATCATTTACAGATAGTCAGGGGCACACTCCAACACTCAGTCATCATTTACAGATAGTCAGGGGCACACTCCAACATCATTTACAGATAGTCAGGGGCACACTCCAACACTCAGACACCATTTACAGACAGTCAGCGGTACACTCCAACACTCAGACATCATTTACAGACAGTCAGGAGTACACTCCAACACTCAGACATCATTTACAGATAGTCAGGGGCACACTCCAACATCATTTACAGATAGTCAGGGGCACACTCCAACACTCAGACATCATTTACAGACATTCAGTGGCACACTCCAACACTCAGTCATCATTTACAGATAGTCGGGGGCACACTCCAACACTCCAACATCATTTACAGATAGTCAGGAGCACACTCCAACACTCCAACATCATTTACAGACAGTCAGGGGCACACTCCAACACTCCGTCATCATTTACAGACAGTCAGGGGCACACTCCAACACTCAGTCATCATTTACAGATAGTCAGGGGCACACTCCAACACTCCAACATCATTTACAGATAGTCAGGAGCACACTCCAACACTCCAACATCATTTACAGACAGTCAGAGGTACACTCCAACACTCAGACATCAGTTACAGACAGTCAGGGGCACACTCCAACACTCAGTCATCATTTACAGATAGTCAGGGGCACACTCCAACATCATTTACAGATAGTCAGGGGCACACTCCAACACTCAGACACCATTTACAGACAGTCAGGGGTACACTCCAACACTCAGACATCATTTACAGACAGTCAGGAGTGCACTCCAACACTCAGACATCATTTACAGATAGTCAGGGGTACACTCCAACACTCCGTCATCATTTACAGATAGTCAGGGGCACACTCCAACACTCCAACATCATTTACAGATAGTCAGGGGCACCCTCCAACACTCCAACATCATTTACAGATAGTCAGGGGCACACTCCAACACTCAGACATCATTTACAGACAGTCAGGGGCACGCTCCAACACTCCAACATCATTTACAGATAGTCAGGGGCACACTCCAACACTCAGACATCATTTACATATAGTCAGGGGCACACTCCAACACTCAGACATCATATACAGATAGTCAGGGGCACACTCCAACACTCAGTCATCATTTACAGATAGTCAGGGGCACACTCCAACATCATTTACAGACAGTCAGAGGTACACTCCAACACTCAGACATCAGTTACAGACAGTCAGGGGCACACTCCAACACTCAGTCATCATTTACAGATAGTCAGGGGCACACTCCAACACTCAGTCATCATTTACAGATATTCAGGGGCACACTCCAACACTCAGTCATCATTTACAGATAGTCAGGGGCACACTCCAACACTCAGACATCATTTACAGATAGTCAGGGGCACACTCCAACACTCCAACATCATTTACAGATAGTCAGGGGCACACTCCAACACTCCAACATCATTTACAGATAGTCAGGGGCACACTCCAACACTCAGTCATCATTTACAGATATACAGGGGCACACTCCAACACTCAGTCATCATTTACAGATAGTCAGGGGCACACTCCAACACTCAGACATCATTTACAGATAGTCAGGGGCACACTCCAACACTCCGACATCATTTACAGATAGTCAGGGGCACACTCCAACACTCCAACATCATTTACAGATAGTCAGGGGCACACTCCAACACTCAGACATCATTTACAGACAGTCAGGGCACACTCCAACACTCAGTCATCATTTACAGATATTCAGGGCACACTCCAACACTCAGTCATCATTTACAGATAGGCATTGGGCACACTCCAACACTCAGACACCATTTACAGACAGTCAGCGGTACACTCCAACACTCAGACATCATTTACAGACAGTCAGGAGTACACTCCAACACTCAGACATCATTTACAGATAGTCAGGGGCACACTCCAACATCATTTACAGATAGTCAGGGGCACACTCCAACACTCAGACATCATTTACAGACAGTCAGGGGTACACTCCAACACTCAGACATCAGTTACAGACAGTCAGGGGCACACTCCAACACTCAGTCATCATTTACAGATAGTCAGGGGCACACTCCAACATCATTTACAGATAGTCAGGGGCACACTCCAACACTCAGACACCATTTACAGACAGTCAGGGGTACACTCCAACACTCAGACATCATTTACAGACAGTCAGGAGTGCACTCCAACACTCAGACATCATTTACAGATAGTCAGGGGTACACTCCAACACTCCGTCATCATTTACAGATAGTCAGGGGCACACTCCAACACTCCAACATCATTTACAGATAGTCAGGGGCACCCTCCAACACTCCAACATCATTTACAGATAGTCAGGGGCACACTCCAACACTCAGACATCATTTACAGACAGTCAGGGGCACGCTCCAACACTCCAACATCATTTACAGATAGTCAGGGGCACACTCCAACACTCAGACATCATTTACATATAGTCAGGGGCACACTCCAACACTCAGACATCATATACAGATAGTCAGGGGCACACTCCAACACTCAGTCATCATTTACAGATAGTCAGGGCACACTCCAACATCATTTACAGACAGTCAGAGGTACACTCCAACACTCAGACATCAGTTACAGACAGTCAGGGCACACTCCAACACTCAGTCATCATTTACAGATAGTCAGGGCACACTCCAACACTCAGTCATCATTTACAGATATTCAGGGGCACACTCCAACACTCAGTCATCATTTACAGATAGTCAGGGGCACACTCCAACACTCAGACATCATTTACAGATAGTCAGGGCCACACTCCAACACTCCAACATCATTTACAGATAGTCAGGGGCACACTCCAACACTCCAACATCATTTACAGATAGTCAGGGGCACACTCCAACACTCAGTCATCATTTACAGATATACAGGGCACACTCCAACACTCAGTCATCATTTACAGATAGTCAGGGGCACACTCCAACACTCAGACATCATTTACAGATAGTCAGGGGCACACTCCAACACTCCGACATCATTTACAGATAATCAGGGGCACACTCCAACACTCAACATCATTTACAGATAGTCAGGGGCACACTCCAACACTCAGACATCATTTACAGACAGTCAGGGGCACACTCCAACACTCAGTCATCATTTACAGATATTCAGGGGCACACTCCAACACTCAGTCATCATTTACAGATAGGCATTGGGCACACTCCAACACTCAGACACCATTTACAGACAGTCAGCGGTACACTCCAACACTCAGACATCATTTACAGACAGTCAGGAGTACACTCCAACACTCAGGCATCATTTACAGATAGTCAGGGGCACACTCCAACATCATTTACAGATAGTCAGGGGCACACTCCAACACTCAGACATCATTTACAGACAGTCAGGGGTACACTCCAACACTCAGACATCATTTACAGACAGTCAGGTGCACACTCCAACACTCAGTCATCATTTACAGATATTCAGGGGCACACTCCAACACTCAGTCATCATTTACAGATAGTCAGGGGCACACTCCAACACTCAGTCATCATTTACAGATATACAGGGGCACACTCCAACACTCAGTCATCATTTACAGATAGTCAGGGGCACACTCCAACACTCAGACATCATTTACAGATAGTCAGGGGCACACTCCAACACTCCGACATCATTTACAGATAGTCAGGGGCACACTCCAACACTCCAACATCATTTACAGATAGTCAGGGCACACTCCAACACTCAGACATCATTTACAGACAGTCAGGGCACACTCCAACACTCAGTCATCATTTACAGATATTCAGGGGCACACTCCAACACTCAGTCATCATTTACAGATAGGCATTGGGCACACTCCAACACTCAGACACCATTTACAGACAGTCAGCGGTACACTCCAACACTCAGACATCATTTACAGACAGTCAGGAGTACACTCCAACACTCAGACATCATTTACAGATAGTCAGGGGCACACTCCAACATCATTTACAGATAGTCAGGGGCACACTCCAACACTCAGACATCATTTACAGACAGTCAGGGGTACACTCCAACACTCAGACATCATTTACAGACAGTCAGGTGCACACTCCAACACTCAGTCATCATTTACAGATATTCAGGGGCACACTCCAACACTCAGTCATCATTTACAGATAGTCAGGGGCACACTCCAACACTCAGACATCATTTACAGATAGTCAGGGGCACACTCCAACACTCCAACATCATTTACAGATAGTCAGGGGCACACTCCAACACTCCAACATCATTTACAGATAGTCAGGGGCACACTCCAACACTCAGATATCATTTACAGACAGTCAGGGGCACACTCCAACACTCAGACATCATTTACAGATAGTCAGGGGCACACTCCAACACTCAGACATTATTTACAGATAGTCAGGGGCACACTCCAACACTCAGTCATCATTTACAGATAGTCAGGGGCACACTCCAACATCATTTACAGATAGTCAGGGGCACACTCCAACACTCAGACATCATTTACAGACAGTCAGGGGTACACTCCAACACTCAGACATCATTTATAGTCAGTCAGAGGTACACTACAACACTCAGACATCATTTACAGACAGTCAGGGGCACACTCCAACACTCAGTCATCATTTACAGATATTCAGGGGCACACTCCAACACTCCGTCATCATTTACAGATAGTCAGGGGCACACTCCAACACTCCAACATCATTTACAGATAGTCAGGAGCACACTCCAACACTCCAACATCATTTACAGATAGTCAGGGGCACACTCCAACACTCAGTCATCATTTACAGACATTCAGTGGCACACTCCAACACTCAGTCATCATTTACAGATAGTCGGGGGCACACTCCAACACTCCAACATCATTTACAGATAGTCAGGAGCACACTCCAACACTCCAACATCATTTACAGACAGTCAGGGGCACACTCCAACACTCCGTCATCATTTACAGACAGTCAGGGGCACACTCCAACACTCAGTCATCATTTACAGACAGTCAGGGGCACACTCCAACACTCCAACATCATTTACAGATAGTCAGGAGCACACTCCAACACTCCAACATCATTTACAGACAGTCAGAGGTACACTCCAACACTCAGACATCAGTTACAGACAGTCAGGGGCACACTCCAACACTCAGTCATCATTTACAGATAGTCAGGGGCACACTCCAACATCATTTACAGATAGTCAGGGGCACACTCCAACACTCAGACACCATTTACAGACAGTCAGGGGTACACTCCAACACTCAGACATCATTTACAGACAGTCAGGAGTGCACTCCAACACTCAGACATCATTTACAGATAGTCAGGGGTACACTCCAACACTCCGTCATCATTTACAGATAGTCAGGGGCACACTCCAACACTCAACATCATTTACAGATAGTCAGGGCACCCTCCACACTCAACATCATTTACAGATAGTCAGGGGCACACTCCAACACTCAGACATCATTTACAGACAGTCAGGGGCACGCTCCAACACTCCAACATCATTTACAGATAGTCAGGGGCACACTCCAACACTCAGACATCATTTACAGATAGTCAGGGGCACACTCCAACACTCAGACATCATTTACAGATAGTCAGGGGCACACTCCAACACTCAGTCATCATTTACAGATAGTCAGGGGCACACTCCAACATCATTTACAGACAGTCAGAGGTACACTCCAACACTCAGACATCAGTTACAGACAGTCAGGGGCACACTCCAACACTCAGTCATCATTTACAGATAGTCAGGGGCACACTCCAACACTCAGTCATCATTTACAGATATTCAGGGGCACACTCCAACACTCAGTCATCATTTACAGATAGTCAGGGGCACACTCCAACACTCAGACATCATTTACAGATAGTCAGGGGCACACTCCAACACTCCAACATCATTTACAGATAGTCAGGGGCACACTCCAACACTCCAACATCATTTACAGATAGTCAGGGCACACTCCAACACTCAGTCATCATTTACAGATATCAGGGGCACACTCCAACACTCAGTCATCATTTACAGATAGTCAGGGGCACACTCCAACACTCAGACATCATTTACAGATAGTCAGGGGCACACTCCAACACTCCGACATCATTTACAGATAGTCAGGGGCACACTCCAACACTCCAACATCATTTACAGATAGTCAGGGGCACACTCCAACACTCAGACATCATTTACAGACAGTCAGGGGCACACTCCAACACTCAGTCATCATTTACAGATATTCAGGGGCACACTCCAACACTCAGTCATCATTTACAGATAGGCATTGGGCACACTCCAACACTCAGACACCATTTACAGACAGTCAGCGGTACACTCCAACACTCAGACATCATTTACACTCAACACTCCAACACCAGACATCATTTACAGATAGTCAGGGGCACACTCCAACATCATTTACAGATAGTCAGGGGCACACTCCAACACTCAGACATCATTTACAGACAGTCAGGGGTACACTCCAACACTCAGACATCATTTACAGACAGTCAGGGGCACACTCCAACACTCAGTCATCATTTACAGATAGTCAGGGGCACACTCCAACATCATTTACAGATAGTCAGGGCACACTCCAACACTCAGACACCATTTACAGACAGTCAGGGGTACACTCCAACACTCAGACATCATTTACAGACAGTCAGGAGTGCACTCCAACACTCAGACATCATTTACAGATAGTCAGGGGTACACTCCAACACTCCGTCATCATTTACAGATAGTCAGGGCACACTCCAACACTCCAACATCATTTACAGATAGTCAGGGCACACTCCAACACTCCAACATCATTTACAGATAGTCAGGGGCACACTCCAACACTCAGACATCATTTACAGACAGTCAGGGGCACGCTCCAACACTCCAACATCATTTACAGATAGTCAGGGGCACACTCCAACACTCAGACATCATTTACATATAGTCAGGGGCACACTCCAACACTCAGACATCATTTACAGATAGTCAGGGGCACACTCCAACACTCAGTCATCATTTACAGATAGTCAGGGCACACTCCAACATCATTTACAGACAGTCAGAGGTACACTCCAACACTCAGACATCAGTTACAGACAGTCAGGGCACACTCCAACACTCAGTCATCATTTACAGATAGTCAGGGGCACACTCCAACACTCAGTCATCATTTACAGATATTCAGGGGCACACTCCAACACTCAGTCATCATTTACAGATAGTCAGGGGCACACTCCAACACTCAGACATCATTTACAGATAGTCAGGGCCACACTCCAACACTCCAACATCATTTACAGATAGTCAGGGGCACACTCCAACACTCCAACATCATTTACAGATAGTCAGGGGCACACTCCAACACTCAGTCATCATTTACAGATATACAGGGGCACACTCCAACACTCAGTCATCATTTACAGATAGTCAGGGGCACACTCCAACACTCAGACATCATTTACAGATAGTCAGGGGCACACTCCAACACTCCGACATCATTTACAGATAATCAGGGGCACACTCCAACACTCCAACATCATTTACAGATAGTCAGGGGCACACTCCAACACTCAGACATCATTTACAGACAGTCAGGGGCACACTCCAACACTCAGTCATCATTTACAGATATTCAGGGGCACACTCCAACACTCAGTCATCATTTACAGATAGGCATTGGGCACACTCCAACACTCAGACACCATTTACAGACAGTCAGCGGTACACTCCAACACTCAGACATCATTTACAGACAGTCAGGAGTACACTCCAACACTCAGGCATCATTTACAGATAGTCAGGGGCACACAACATCATTTACAGATAGTCAGGGGCACACTCCAACACTCAGACATCATTTACAGACAGTCAGGGGTACACTCCAACACTCAGACATCATTTACAGACAGTCAGGTGCACACTCCAACACTCAGTCATCATTTACAGATATTCAGGGGCACACTCCAACACTCAGTCATCATTTACAGATAGTCAGGGGCACACTCCAACACTCAGTCATCATTTACAGATATCAGGGGCACACTCCAACACTCAGTCATCATTTACAGATAGTCAGGGCACACTCCAACACTCAGACATCATTTACAGATAGTCAGGGGCACACTCCAACACTCCGACATCATTTACAGATAGTCAGGGGCACACTCCAACACTCCAACATCATTTACAGATAGTCAGGGGCACACTCCAACACTCAGACATCATTTACAGACAGTCAGGGGCACACTCCAACACTCAGTCATCATTTACAGATATTCAGGGGCACACTCCAACACTCAGTCATCATTTACAGATAGGCATTGGGCACACTCCAACACTCAGACACCATTTACAGACAGTCAGCGGTACACTCCAACACTCAGACATCATTTACAGACAGTCAGGTACACTCCAACACTCAGACATCATTTACAGATAGTCAGGGGCACACTCCAACATCATTTACAGATAGTCAGGGGCACACTCCAACACTCAGACATCATTTACAGACAGTCAGGGGTACACTCCAACACTCAGACATCATTTACAGACAGTCAGGTGCACACTCCAACACTCAGTCATCATTTACAGATATTCAGGGGCACACTCCAACACTCAGTCATCATTTACAGATAGTCAGGGGCACACTCCAACACTCAGACATCATTTACAGATAGTCAGGGGCACACTCCAACACTCCAACATCATTTACAGATAGTCAGGGGCACACTCCAACACTCCAACATCATTTACAGATAGTCAGGGGCACACTCCAACACTCAGATATCATTTACAGACAGTCAGGGGCACACTCCAACACTCAGACATCATTTACAGATAGTCAGGGGCACACTCCAACACTCAGACATTATTTACAGATAGTCAGGGGCACACTCCAACACTCAGTCATCATTTACAGATAGTCAGGGGCACACTCCAACATCATTTACAGATAGTCAGGGGCACACTCCAACACTCAGACATCATTTACAGACAGTCAGGGGTACACTCCAACACTCAGACATCATTTATAGTCAGTCAGAGGTACACTACAACACTCAGACATCATTTACAGACAGTCAGGGGCACACTCCAACACTCAGTCATCATTTACAGATATTCAGGGGCACACTCCAACACTCAGTCATCATTTACAGATATTCAGGGGCACACTCCAACACTCAGTCATCATTTACAGATAGGCATTGGGCACACTCCAACACTCAGACATCATTTACAGATAGTCAGGGCACACTCCAACACTCCAACATCATTTACAGATAGTCAGGGGCACATTCCAACACTCCAACATCATTTACAGATAGTCAGGGGCACACTCCAACACTCAGACATCATTTACAGATAGTCAGGAACACACTCCAACACTCAGTCATCATTTACAGATAGTCAGGGGCACACTCCAACACTCCGACATCATTTACAGATAGTCAGGGGCACACTCCAACACTCAGTCATCATTTACAGATAGTCAGGGGCACACTCCAACACTCCAACATAATTTACAGATAGTCAGGAGCACACTCCAACACTCCAACATCATTTACAGATAGTCAGGGGCACACTCCAACACTCAGTCATCATTTACAGATAGTCAGGGGCACACTCCAACATCATTTACAGATAGTCAGGGGCACACTCCAACACTCAGACATCATTTACAGACAGTCAGGGGTACACTCCAACACTCAGACATCATTTACAGACAGTCAGGAGTACACTCCAACACTCAGACATCATTTACAGACAGTCAGGGGTACACTCCAACACTCAGTCATCATTTACAGATAGTCAGGGGCACACTCCAACACTCAGACATCATTTACAGATAGTCAGGGGCACACTCCAACACTCCGTCATCATTTACAGATAGTCAGGGGCACACTCCAACACTCCAACATCATTTACAGATAGTCAGGGGCACACTCCAACACTCAGACATCATTTACAGATAGTCAGGGGCACACTCCAATACTCAGACATCATTTACAGATAGTCAGGGGCACACTCCAACACTCCGTCATCATTTACAGATAGTCAGGGGCACACTCCAACATCATTTACAGATAGTCAGGGGCACAATCCAACACTCAGACATCCATTTACAGACAGTCAGGGGTACACTCCAACACTCATACATCATTTACAGACAGTCAGGGGCACACTCCACACATCATTTACAGATAGTCAGGGGCACCCTCCAACACTCCAACATCATTTACAGATAGTCAGGGCACACTCCAACACTCAGACATCATTTACAGACAGTCAGGGGCACGCTCCAACACTCCAACATCATTTACAGATAGTCAGGGCACACTCCAACACTCAGACATCATTTACATATAGTCAGGGGCACACTCCAACACTCAGACATCATTTACAGATAGTCAGGGGCACACTCCAACACTCAGTCATCATTTACAGATAGTCAGGGGCACACTCCAACATCATTTACAGACAGTCAGAGGTACACTCCAACACTCAGACATCAGTTACAGACAGTCAGGGGCACACTCCAACACTCAGTCATCATTTACAGATAGTCAGGGGCACACTCCAACACTCAGTCATCATTTACAGATATTCAGGGGCACACTCCAACACTCACTCATCATTTACAGATAGTCAGGGGCACACTCCAACACTCAGACATCATTTACAGATAGTCAGGGGCACACTCCAACACTCCAACATCATTTACAGATAGTCAGGGGCACACTCCAACACTCCAACATCATTTACAGATAGTCAGGGGCACACTCCAACACTCAGTCATCATTTACAGATATACAGGGGCACACTCCAACACTCAGTCATCATTTACAGATAGTCAGGGGCACACTCCAACACTCAGACATCATTTACAGATAGTCAGGGGCACACTCCAACACTCCGACATCATTTACAGATAGTCAGGGGCACACTCCAACACTCCAACATCATTTACAGATAGTCAGGGGCACACTCCAACACTCAGACATCATTTACAGACAGTCAGGGGCACACTCCAACACTCAGTCATCATTTACAGATATTCAGGGGCACACTCCAACACTCAGTCATCATTTACAGATAGGCATTGGGCACACTCCAACACTCAGACACCATTTACAGACAGTCAGCGGTACACTCCAACACTCAGACATCATTTACAGACAGTCAGGAGTACACTCCAACACTCAGACATCATTTACAGATAGTCAGGGGCACACTCCAACACTCCAACATCATTTACAGATAGTCAGGGGCACACTCCAACACTCAACATCATTTACAGATAGTCAGGGGCACACTCCAACACTCAGACATCATTTACAGATAGTCAGGGCACACTCCAACACTCAGTCATCATTTACAGATAGTCAGGGGCACACTCCAACATCATTTACAGATAGTCAGGGGCACACTCCAACACTCAGACACCATTTACAGACAGTCAGGGGTACACTCCAACACTCAGACATCATTTACAGACAGGGTGCACTCCAACACTCAGACATCATTTACAGATAGTCAGGGGCACACTCCAACACCTCCGTCATCATTTACAGATAGTCAGGGGCACACTCCAACACTCCAACATCATTTACAGATAGTCAGGGGCACACTCCAACACTCCAACATCATTTACAGATAGTCAGGGGCACACTCCAACACTCAGACATCATTTACAGACAGTCAGGGGCACGCTCCAACACTCCAACATCATTTACAGATAGTCAGGGGCACACTCCAACACTCCGTCATCATTTACAGATAGTCAGGGGCACACTCCAACATCATTTACAGATAGTCAGGGGCACAATCCAACACTCAGACATCCTTTACAGACAGTCAGGGGTACACTCCAACACTCATACATCATTTACAGACAGTCAGGGGCACACTCCAACACTCCGTCATCATTTCCAGATAGTCAGGGGCACCCTCCAACACTCCAACATCATTTACAGATAGTCAGGGGCACACTCCAACACTCAGACATCATTTACAGACAGTCAGGGGCACGCTCCAACACTCCAACATCATTTACAGATAGTCAGGGGCACACTCCAACACTCAGACATCATTTACATATAGTCAGGGGCACACTCCAACACTCAGACATCATTTACAGATAGTCAGGGGCACACTCCAACACTCAGTCATCATTTACAGATAGTCAGGGGCACACTCCAACATCATTTACAGACAGTTAGAGGTACACTCCAACACTCAGACATCAGTTACAGACAGTCAGGGGCACACTCCAACACTCAGTCATCATTTACAGATAGTCAGGGGCACACTCCAACACTCAGTCATCATTTACAGATATTCAGGGGCACACTCCAACACTCACTCATCATTTACAGATAGTCAGGGGCACACTCCAACACTCAGACATCATTTACAGATAGTCAGGGGCACACTCCAACACTCCAACATCATTTACAGATAGTCAGGGGCACACTCCAACACTCCAACATCATTTACAGATATTCAGGGGCACACTCCAACACTCAGTCATCATTTACAGATATACAGGGGCACACTCCAACACTCAGTCATCATTTACAGATAGTCAGGGGCACACTCCAACACTCAGACATCATTTACAGATAGTCAGGGGCACACTCCAACACTCCTACATCATTTACAGATAGTCAGGGGCACACTCCAACACTCAGACATCATTTACAGACAGTCAGGGGCACACTCCAACACTCAGTCATCATTTACAGATATTCAGGGGCACACTCCAACACTCAGTCATCATTTACAGATAGGCATTGGGCACACTCCAACACTCAGACACCATTTACAGACAGTCAGCGGTACACTCCAACACTCAGACATCATTTACAGACAGTCAGGAGTACACTCCAACACTCAGACATCATTTACAGATAGTCAGGGGCACACTCCAACACTCCAACATCATTTACAGATAGTCAGGGGCACACTCCAACACTCCAACATCATTTACAGATAGTCAGGGGCACACTCCAACACTCAGACATCATTTACAGATAGTCAGGGGCACACTCCAACACTCAGTCATCATTTACAGATAGTCAGGGGCACACTCCAACATCATTTACAGATAGTCAGGGGCACACTCCAACACTCAGACACCATTTACAGACAGTCAGGGGTACACTCCAACACTCAGACATCATTTACAGACAGTCAGGAGTGCACTCCAACACTCAGACATCATTTACAGATAGTCAGGGGCACACTCCAACACTCCGTCATCATTTACAGATAGTCAGGGGCACACTCCAACACTCCAACATCATTTACAGATAGTCAGGGGCACACTCCAACACTCCAACATCATTTACAGATAGTCAGGGGCACACTCCAACACTCAGACATCATTTACAGACAGTCAGGGGCACGCTCCAACACTCCAACATCATTTACAGATAGTCAGGGGCACACTCCAACACTCAGACATCATTTACATATAGTCAGGGGCACACTCCAACACTCAGACATAATTTACAGATAGTCAGGGGCACACTCCAACACTCAGTCATCATTTACAGATAGTCAGGGGCACACTCCAACATCATTTACAGACAGTCAGAGGTACACTCCAACACTCAGACATCAGTTACAGACAGTCAGGGGGCACACTCCAACACTCAGTCATCATTTACAGATAGTCAGGGGCACACTCCAACACTCAGTCATCATTTACAGATATTCAGGGGCACACTCCAACACTCACTCATCATTTACAGATAGTCAGGGGCACACTCCAACACTCAGACATCATTTACAGATAGTCAGGGGCACACTCCAACACTCCAACATCATTTACAGATAGTCAGGGGCACACTCCAACACTCCAACATCATTTACAGATAGTCAGGGGCACACTCCAACACTCAGTCATCATTTACAGATATACAGGGGCACACTCCAACACTCAGTCATCATTTACAGATAGTCAGGGGCACACTCCAACACTCAGACATCATTTACAGATAGTCAGGGGCACACTCCAACACTCCGACATCATTTACAGATAGTCAGGGGCACACTCCAACACAACACTCCAACATCATTTACAGATAGTCAGGGGCACACTCCAACACTCAGACATCATTTACAGACAGTCAGGGCACACTCCAACACTCAGTCATCATTTACAGATATTCAGGGGCACACTCCAACACTCAGTCATCATTTACAGATAGGCATTGGGCACACTCCAACACTCAGACACCATTTACAGACAGTCAGCGGTACACTCCAACACTCAGACATCATTTACAGACAGTCAGGAGTACACTCCAACACTCAGACATCATTTACAGATAGTCAGGGGCACACTCCAACACTCCAACATCATTTACAGATAGTCAGGGGCACACTCCAACACTCCAACATCATTTACAGATAGTCAGGGGCACACTCCAACACTCAGACATCATTTACAGATAGTCAGGGGCACACTCCAACACTCAGTCATCATTTACAGATAGTCAGGGGCACACTCCAACATCATTTACAGATAGTCAGGGGCACACTCCAACACTCAGACACCTTACAGACAGTCAGGGGTACACTCCAACACTCAGACATCATTTACAGACAGTCAGGGTGCACTCCAACACTCAGACATCATTTACAGATAGTCAGGGGCACACTCCAACACTCCGTCATCATTTACAGATAGTCAGGGCACACTCCAACACTCCAACATCATTTACAGATAGTCAGGGGCACACTCCAACACTCCAACATCATTTACAGATAGTCAGGGGCACACTCCAACACTCAGACATCATTTACAGACAGTCAGGGGCACGCTCCAACACTCCAACATCATTTACAGATAGTCAGGGGCACACTCCAACACTCAGACATCATTTACATATAGTCAGGGGCACACTCCAACACTCAGACATAATTTACAGATAGTCAGGGGCACACTCCAACACTCAGTCATCATTTACAGATAGTCAGGGGCACACTCCAACATCATTTACAGACAGTCAACACTCCAACACTCAGACATCAGTTACAGACAGTCAGGGGCACACTCCAACACTCAGTCATCATTTACAGATAGTCAGGGGCACACTCCAACACTCAGTCATCATTTACAGATATTCAGGGGCACACTCCAACACTCAGTCATCATTTACAGATAGTCAGGGGCACACTCCAACACTCAGACATCATTTACAGATAGTCAGGGGCACACTCCAACACTCCAACATCATTTACAGATAGTCAGGGCACACTCCAACACTCCAACATCATTTACAGATAGTCAGGGGCACACTCCAACACTCAGTCATCATTTACAGATATACAGGGGCACACTCCAACACTCAGTCATCATTTACAGATAGTCAGGGGCACACTCCAACACTCCGACATCATTTACAGATAGTCAGGGGCACACTCCAACACTCCAACATCATTTACAGATAGTCAGGGGCACACTCCAACACTCAGACATCATTTACAGACAGTCAGGGGCACACTCCAACACTCAGTCATCATTTACAGATATTCAGGGGCACACTCCAACACTCAGTCATCATTTACAGATAGGCATTGGGCACACTCCAACACTCAGACACCATTTACAGACAGTCAGCGGTACACTCCAACACTCAGACATCATTTACAGACAGTCAGGAGTACACTCCAACACTCAGACATCATTTACAGATAGTCAGGGGCACACTCCAACATCATTTACAGATAGTCAGGGGCACACTCCAACACTCAGACATCATTTACAGACAGTCAGGGGTACACTCCAACACTCAGACATCATTTACAGACAGTCAGGGGCACACTCCAACACTCAGTCATCATTTACAGATATTCAGGGCACACACTCCAACACTCAGTCATCATTTACAGATAGTCAGGGGCACACTCCAACACTCAGACATCATTTACAGATAGTCAGGGGCACACTCCAACACTCCAACATCATTTACAGATAGTCAGGGGCACACTCCAACACTCCAACATCATTTACAGATAGTCAGGGGCACACTCCAACACTCAGATATCATTTACAGACAGTCAGGGGCACACTCCAACACTCCAACATCATTTACAGATAGTCAGGGGCACACTCCAACACTCAGACATCATTTACAGATAGTCAGGGGCACACTCCAACACTCAGACATTATTTACAGATAGTCAGGGGCACACTCCAACACTCAGTCATCATTTACAGATAGTCAGGGGCACACTCCAACATCATTTACAGATAGTCAGGGGCACACTCCAACACTCAGACATCATTTACAGACAGTCAGGGGTACACTCCAACACTCAGACATCATTTATAGACAGTCAGAGGTACACTACAACACTCAGACATCATTTACAGACAGTCAGGGGCACACTCCAACACTCAGTCATCATTTACAAATATTCAGGGGCACACTCCAACACTCAGTCATCATTTACAGATATTCAGGGGCACACTCCAACACTCAGTCATCATTTACAGATAGGCATTGGGCACACTCCAACACTCAGACATCATTTACAGATAGTCAGGGGCACACTCCAACACTCCAACATCATTTACAGATAGTCAGGGGCACATTCCAACACTCCAACATCATTTACAGATAGTCAGGGGCACACTCCAACACTCAGACATCATTTACAGATAGTCAGGAACACACTCCAACACTCAGTCATCATTTACAGATAGTCAGGGGCACACTCCAACACTCCGACATCATTTACAGATAGTCAGGGGCACACTCCAACACTCAGACATCATTTACAGACAGTCAGCAGTACACTCCAACACTCAGACATCATTTACAGATAGTCAGGGGCACACTCCAACACTCTGTCATCATTTACAGATAGTCAGGGGCACACTCCAACACTCCAACATCATTTACAGATAGTCAGGGGCACACTCCAACACCATTTACAGATAGTCAGGGGCACACTCCAACACTCAGACATCATTTACAGACAGTCAGGGGCACACTCCAACACTCAGTCATCATTTACAGATATTCAGGGGCACACTCCAACACTCAGACATCATTTACATATAGTCAGGGGCACACTCCAACACTCATACATCATTTACAGATAGTCAGGGGCACACTCCAACACTCAGTCATCATTTACAGATAGTCAGGGGCACACTCCAACACTCCAACATCATTTACAGATAGTCAGGGGCACACTCCAACACTCAATCATCATTTACAGATATACAGGGGCACACTCCAACACTCAGTCATCATTTACAGATAGTCAGGGGCACACTCCAACACTCAGACATCATTTACAGATAGTCAGGGGCACACTCCAACACTCCAACATCATTTACAGATAGTCAGGGGCACACTCCAACACTCCAACATCATTTACAGATAGTCAGGGGCACACTCCAACACTCAGACATCATTTACAGACAGTCAGGGGCACACTCCAACACTCAGTCATCATTTACAGATATTCAGGGGCACACTCCAACACTCAGTCATCATTTACAGATAGGCATTGGGCACACTCCAACACTCAGACACCATTTACAGACAGTCAGCGGTACACTCCAACACTCAGACATCATTTACAGACAGTCAGGAGTACACTCCAACACTCAGACATCATTTACAGATAGTCAGGGGCACACTCCAACATCATTTACAGATAGTCAGGGGCACACTCCAACACTCAGACATCATTTACAGACAGTCAGGGGCACACTCCAACACTCAGTCATCATTTACAGATATTCAGGGGCACACTCCAACACTCAGTCATCATTTACAGATATTCAGGGGCACACTCCAACACTCAGTCATCATTTACAGATAGGCATTGGGCACACTCCAACACTCAGACATCATTTACAGATAGTCAGGGGCACACTCCAACACTCCAACATCATTTACAGATAGTCAGGGGCACACTCCAACACTCAGACATCATTTACAGATAGTCAGGAACACACTCCAACACTCAGTCATCATTTACAGATAGTCAGGGGCACACTCCAACACTCCAACATCATTTACAGATAGTCAGGGGCACACTCCAACACCATTTACAGATAGTCAGGGGCACACTCCAACACTCAGACATCATTTACAGACAGTCAGGGGCACACTCCAACACTCAGTCATCATTTACAGATATTCAGGGGCACACTCCAACACTCAGACATCATTTACATATAGTCAGGGCACACTCCAACACTCATACATCATTTACAGATAGTCAGGGCACACTCAACACTCAGTCATCATTTACAGATAGTCAGGGGCACACTCCAACACTCCAACATCATTTACAGATAGTCAGGGGCACACTCCAACACTCAATCATCATTTACAGATATACAGGGGCACACTCCAACACTCAGTCATCATTTACAGATAGTCAGGGGCACACTCCAACACTCAGACATCATTTACAGATAGTCAGGGCACACTCCAACACTCCAACATCATTTACAGATAGTCAGGGGCACACTCCAACACTCCAACATCATTTACAGATAGTCAGGGGCACACTCCAACACTCAGACATCATTTACAGACAGTCAGGGCACACTCCAACACTCAGTCATCATTTACAGATATTCAGGGGCACACTCCAACACTCAGTCATCATTTACAGATAGGCATTGGGCACACTCCAACACTCAGACACCATTTACAGACAGTCAGTACACTCCAACACTCAGACATCATTTACAGACAGTCAGGAGTACACTCCAACACTCAGACATCATTTACAGATAGTCAGGGCACACTCCAACATCATTTACAGATAGTCAGGGGCACACTCCAACACTCAGACATCATTTACAGACAGTCAGGGGCACACTCCAACACTCAGTCATCATTTACAGATATTCAGCACACTCCAACACTCAGTCATCATTTACAGATATTCAGGGGCACACTCCAACACTCAGTCATCATTTACAGATAGGCATTGGGCACACTCCAACACTCAGACATCATTTACAGATAGTCAGGGGCACACTCCAACACTCCAACATCATTTACAGATAGTCAGGGGCACACTCCAACACTCAGACATCATTTACAGATAGTCAGGAACACACTCCAACACTCAGTCATCATTTACAGATAGTCAGGGGCACACTCCAACACTCCGACATCATTTACAGATAGTCAGGGGCACACTCCAACACTCAGACATCATTTACAGACAGTCAGCAGTACACTCCAACACTCAGACATCATTTACAGATAGTCAGGGGCACACTCCAACACTCTGTCATCATTTACAGATAGTCAGGGGCACACTCCAACACTCCAACATCATTTACAGATAGTCAGGGGCACACTCCAACACCATTTACAGATAGTCAGGGGCACACTCCAACACTCAGACATCATTTACAGACAGTCAGGGGCACACTCCAACACTCAGTCATCATTTACAGATATTCAGGGGCACACTCCAACACTCAGACATCATTTACATATAGTCAGGGGCACACTCCAACACTCATACATCATTTACAGATAGTCAGGGGCACACTCCAACACTCAGTCATCATTTACAGATAGTCAGGGGCACACTCCAACACTCCAACATCATTTACAGATAGTCAGGGGCACACTCCAACACTCAATCATCATTTACAGATATACAGGGGCACACTCCAACACTGTCATCATTTACAGATAGTCAGGGGCACACTCCAACACTCAGACATCATTTACAGATAGTCAGGGGCACACTCCAACACTCCAACATCATTTACAGATAGTCAGGGGCACACTCCAACACTCCAACATCATTTACAGATAGTCAGGGGCACACTCCAACACTCAGACATCATTTACAGACAGTCAGGGGCACACTCCAACACTCAGTCATCATTTACAGATATTCAGGGGCACACTCCAACACTCAGACATCATTTACATATAGTCAGGGGCACACTCCAACACTCATACATCATTTACAGATAGTCAGGGGCACACTCCAACACTCAGTCATCATTTACAGATAGTCAGGGGCACACTCCAACACTCAGACATCATTTACAGACAGTCAGGGGCACACTCCAACACTCAGTCATCATTTACAGATATTCAGGGGCACACTCCAACACTCAGTCATCATTTACAGACAGTCAGGGGCACACTCCAACACTCAGTCATCATTTACAGATAGTCAGGGGCACACTCCAACACTCCAACATCATTTACAGATAGTCAGGGGCACACTCCAACACTCAGACATCATTTACAGACAGTCAGGGGCACACTCCAACACTCAGTCATCATTTACAGATAGTCAGGGGCACACTCCAACACTCAGTCATCATTTACAGATAGGCATTGGGCACACTCCAACACTCAGACATCATTTACAGATAGTCAGAGGCACACTCCAACATCATTTACAGATAGCCAGGGGTACACTACAACACTCAGACATCATTTACAGATAGTCAGGGGCACACTCCAACACTTAGTCATCCTTTACAAACTAAGCTTTTTTGTTTAGTGAGTCCTCCAGATCAGAGGCAGTTGGGATGACCCAGGATGTTCTCTTGATAAGTGTGTGAATTGGACCATTTTCCTGTCCAGGCTAAGCATTCAAAATGTATTGAGTACTTTTGCGTGTCAGGGAGTAAAAAGTACATACTTTTCTTTAGGAATGTAGTAAAGTATAAAGAAATGGTTAAATACAGATCAACTCCAAAAAGGTTTTATTCAGCTTGAAAATGAGAAGTCACACCTAATGAAGAGGATCCTTGTGTTTTAGGTGTTGAAATGCTCAGTAAGACAGAGCAACGAAAGTACTTTACACCATTGCATTTTTTCCAAAAGTGTTGGAATCCCTTGCCGCTGTGTTTACAAGTTCCAACACTGGAATGTGTGATATAATCTAGGCCTACACCTTGATTAGGAATCCCTTGCCGCTGTGTTTACAAGTTCCAACACTGGAATGTGTGATATAATCTAGGCCTACACCTTGATTAGGCGGATAGAAATCCTCAATATTTTGTTTCATGATTTTCAATTTCAGAGCCATTTCAGAGCTATATTGCCTAGGCCCACACTTCCTCATTCTGAACTTCTAACGCTAGTGGGACGGGTGTGGCTTCGTGGCAATCACAAGAGCAGCAGCTCATCGACGTGACAGCTCCAACGCAGTTACACCTCTGACACCGCCAAAACATCAGCTCTGCGGATGTCAGCTATCGCCGGTTAACGCTTGATCTGATTGAATCAAGGCCATAGATAGACAGATGTTTAAAATATATTTGTGCACTGGGTCATACAGTGGGCCAAAAAAGTATTTAGTCAGCCACCAATTGTGCAAGTTCTCCCTCTTAAAAATATGAGAAAGGCCTCTAATTTTCATCATAGGTACACTTCAACTATGACAGACAAAATGAGAAAAAAAATCCAGAAAATCACATTGTAGGATTTTTTATGAATTTATTTGCAAATTATGGTGGAAAATAAGTATTTGGTCAATAACAAAAGTTTATCTCAATATTTTGTTATATACCCTTTGTTGGCAATGACAGAGGTCAAACGTTTTCTGTAAGTCTTCACAAGGTTTTCACACGCTGGTATTTTGGCCCATTCCTCCATGCAGATGTCCTCTAGAGCAGTGATGTTTTGGGGATGTTGCTGGGCAACACGGACTTTCAACTCCCTCCAAAGATTTTCTATGGGGTTGAGATCTGGAGACTGGCTAGGCCACTCCAGGACCTTGAAATGCTTCTTACGAAGCCACTCCTTCGTTGCCCGGGCCGTGCGTTTGGGATCATTGGCATGCTGAAAGACCCAGCCACGTTTCATCTTCAATGCCCTTGCTGATGGTAGGCTTTGTTACTTTGGTCCCAGCTTTCTGCAGGTCATTCACTAGGTCCCCCCGTGTGGTTCTGGGATTTCTGCTCACCGTTCTTGTGATCATTTTGACCCCACAGGGTGAGATCTTGCGTGGAGCCCCAGATCGAGGGAGATTATCAGTGGTCTTGTATGTCTTCCATTTCCTAATAATTTCTCCCACAGTTGATTTCTTCAAACCATGCTGCTTACCTATTGCAGATTCAGTCCTCCCAGCCTGGTACAGGTCTACAATTTTGTTTCTGGTGTCCTTTGACAGCTCTTTGGTCTTGGCCATAGTGGAGTTTGGAGTGTGACTGTTTGAGGTTGTGGACAGGTGTCTTTTATACTGATAACAAGTTCAAACAGGTGCCATTAATAAAGGTAACGAGTGGAGGACAGAGGAGCCTCTTAAAGAAGAAGTTAAGGGTCTGTGAGAGCCAGAAATCTTGCTTGTTTGTAGGTGACCAAATACTTATTTTTCACCATAATTTGCAAATAAATTCAGTGGGAGAACTTGCACAATTGGTGGCTGACTAAATACTTTTTTTGCCCCACTGTTCATACACATATGCACACATTCCTATTCAAAAGCTTGCATTCAGTCATGCACTTACGTGTACCCTCACAACACATCATCCATGCACACTGATGGGGAATTGATGTCATCAGTAGGCTTACGTCCAATGTTGCTTCCTAATTGTCTAGTTTCTGTCTCCTATAGTCCTGTTGTTTCTGTGTTTCTACTACTCTCAGTGCTTCTCTTTCCTCGAGAACAAAGGCTGAGTACTAGGGAAGTCTTTTGAAATACATTTAAGATAAAAACGGAGGGAAAAACTAAGTGTTGCATGACAAATGGCCTCCCTTATTCCATATATAGAGAGCAACACAAAGACGGGAGGGAGGGTTTAGTTCCAGACCCTAGTAGAATCTTTGCCAAGGGGCATTGAATCTGTTCTGGCTCGTGGTGGCCCAACGCTGGCAAGGAAGATGACAAAATGACAAGATGACAAGGAAGATGTGTGTTTTAAAAAGAGACACAGGAAGAGGCCATCAAGTTAAAGGGGGATTCTGGGATGCTGGAGTCTCCCTGGGAGGTCCAAGCAGCACTACACACACGCAGCGTGTGGAGCAGGACGAGCCCCACGGCTTCTGTAATGTCCAACGACCAAACTAGGTTCCACGTCTCCTCTTTGGGGATCAAAGAGCGGTGGACAGGAAGAGGTGACTGTGTGTGATTGTGTTTGTGTGTGTGTCACAGTGTGTATGTTACAGTGTATGTGTTGTGTAAGTAAGTGTGTGTTGTGTTAGTGAGACTATGGGCCTTGCTTGACCGTATCCTGAACCACACAGCACATGATGCTGACATACCAAGAGAGAGAGGAGAGAGTTACTAAACTGGACTAAACACACCAATTAACCCTGACACTAATGTCTCGTAGCACTGCTATGAACTGAACGCTAACAGTCCAAACCCCATTTCACTTCTAAGCTTGAAGGGCTTACCTCAGAAGAACAGAGTGCATTATTTTTCTAATTTATGCTAGCTAAGGATCTTACGATGTTTATGGTAATGTAATGGAGTACTGATGGCAATACCACCCAATAAACATGAGAATGGTTTTACAGAGAACAGAGACATGTGCAGTGGTGCTTGTTTGTATTGTGGATAAAGAAAATACAATTATATGAGTGGCACTGTGGTTAAATTGAGACCCCTGACCTCTTACTTTTTATCTCACAGCTTAGACGTAGGCCTCTTTACACTTCACAGTGTAACCAAAATCAGCTTCAATAGTTACATGATCAGTCTGCTCATTGGGTTCACGTTCAACAATGAGCATCTACAACTAGAACAAGCAAGGGATTGCAAGTAACAGGCTACCAATATATACAATATTCTGTCTCCCTACATAGATTGGCTATGATCAGAGCCATATATTTATTATTATAGACCGGGTGGTTCGAGCCCTGAATGATGATTGGCTGAAAGCTGTGGTTTATCATACCGTTTACCATGGGTATGAGTACGACCAAACATGTCATTTTACTGTTCTAATTATGTAGGTAACCAGTTTACAATAGCAATAAGGCACCTCTGGGGTTTGTGATATATGGCCTATATACCATGGCTGTCGGCTGTGTCCAGGCACTCCGCGTGCGTCGTGGGTGAGAACAGTCCTTAGCCGTAGTATATTGGCCATATACCACACCCCTCGTGCCTTAAATATATATTGAATTAAATACATGGCTCTGGTAGAGACGTAACATGGTCATTTTTACCAGTCCAGGACCTCCACACTCAGATAGGAATGTGAACCTTGCCTCTCCACTGCCTCTGCCTGTCTGAACCTAAACAACCTAGTGGGTCTCAACTGAGATTTGTAGCATGACACCCTCGGCTAGCTGACAGCCAGGGCTCAGTGTTTCATCTGCTTCGGACAGCTCTGAACCATGTGTATAAACTGTCCATTTGCCTTGACAGAAAGCCAGAAGATGTCAACTGCACTTGAGTTACTTTTCCCCATGTGGGGTGAGCCTCGGTATGGGTGAGCCCCAGTTTCTGCTCCTATCCAATGTTTTCCCATACCTTAGGGGTCAACTGGTCATCAATGGCTCTGTTTTGGTTTATAGATTTGTATGTAAGCAGGGCTATTCAGCGCCTGTGCAAACGTGTCTCTCTATTATGCGAGGGAATACTTGGGAACAGATTTCCAAAATTAAAATCAGTTGGAGCTGATTCCTATGTGTTTTCAAAGTATTTGAAATGCCCCCTCCCACCAGTTGGGGAACCCTGTTATGCAGTATAATCATCTGCACCGGGCTTCACCGGAGAGAATACTGGCGGATGGCATTTGTCACTTGACCAAATATCTATAAATGTAATCTAGGTGTATAGAATTGTCAGAAATTGGGTGAAAAGAGAAAGCAAACTTCTTATACTTGTCAACCTCATTATCTGTGATAACCTTTGACTGCATTCAAAAAGTTTTTCAACAAACCACAACTTCTACATTAATTGGCCTTTGGGGATTTATGTTCGATCTAATCCAACCACAGCTATTTGGACTCAACTTTACCTCCCAAATTAAGGATACTTAATTTTTGACATCATTCAAAACAACGTTATAGTGTGTGTCACTTAAAATGGAAATAAACAAAGTCTTGTTTGAAAAACATAATTGGGTTAAAGCTTCTTTTGAGGCTGTTGTTTCAGAGTAGACCAGCCCACTTGTGGTTGAACTGAAACCAGAGGAGGCTGGTGGGAGGATATAGGAGGACGGGCTCATTGTAAAGACCGTCATGGAATAAATGGACTTGTATCTACCATATGGAAGCCACATGTTTGACTCCGTTCCATTTATTCAATTCGAGCCATTACGACGAGCCTGTCCTCCTATAGCTCTTCCCACCAGCCTCCTCTGATTGAACCACCCCAAGAGCTCCAAGAAGGATCTGAAATCCCATCCTGCCAAGAAGCCATTTAACACAAGTTCTACTGTAGGCTTGCCCTATGAATATTCAGAACTAAAATCATGAGCTAAGTTTTACAATGTTATCAAGGTCATTGCTCTATAGATACATTCAGATCGGGTGGATAACTTTGAAAAATATATAAATTGTGCCTGCTTTATAAATAAAAATGAAGAAAAAAAAAGAATCTTAAATCAGAAGATTCTCCTAATATTGATTATATGAATAATACCATTTCATACTAGTTAGTACATTACCTAATAGAACTGCACACACAATTCATTACTGAAGGTCTACCAAACTGAACAGTCAACGGACACTTGAGCTGTGACAATTGGGACATGGTGACATCCTTAACATTTAACAATTAACATTTCAAGTTAACGTGATGTAACAGGGTCGTAACATTAGCCCCGTATACAGTTAATCTGCCCCCATGTTTGGTCAGTGTCCTGGGACACTTCCTGTTTCCCATGATGCACTATGGCCATAGAGTAGAGCCTGGGGAAAAGATAGCCGGTCGGACCACCATTTGGATCTATAGAGAGAGAATAGTAATTTACACTTCCTGTGTGAGCAGCCAATCAGAACCATGGGTGGTTAATTTAGGCAAACCCATGGTTCTGATTGGCTGCTCACACAGGAAGTGTATGTGACTATTCTCTTTCTATAGATCCAGCTGGTGGTCCGGCCGGCTCTTTATCCCCCAGACTGGCTAGTGGAGGAGATAGGAAGAGTCTGATTGGACTCATACAGTGTGTCCGCCACCCACCATTCGGAAAGTATTCAGACCACTTCACTTTTTCCACATTTTGTTTCATTACAGCATTATTCTAAAATGAATTAAATCAAATAAAAAATCCTCATCAATCTATACACAATACCTCATAATGACAAAGTGAAAACAGGTTTGTAGAAATGTTTGCAAATGTATAAAAAAACAGAAACACATTATTTACATAAGCATTCATACCCTTTGGTATGAGACTCAAAATTGAGCTCAGGTGCATCCTGTTTGAGATGTTTCTACAACTTGATTGGAGTCCACCTGTGGTAATTTCAATTGATTGGTCCCACAGTTGACAGTGCATGTTAGAGCAAAAACCAAGCCATGAGATCGAAGGAATTGTCCGTCGAGCTCCAAGACAGGATTGTATCAAGGCACAGATCTGGGGAACCCAAAAAATCTCTGAACCAAATATTAGCATTGAAAGTCCCCAAGAACACAGTGGCCTCCATCATTCTTAAATGGAAGAAGTTTGGAACCACCAAGACTCTTCCTAGAGCTGGCCGCCCTGCCAAACTGAGCAATCAGGGGAGAAGGGCCTTGGTCTGGGAGGTGTAAGTGGGAGAAATAGCCTCTGTGCACTGGCTAGCACTATGCTCACTGCTAAGCTAATAGACATCTGAGCACTGTAGGTGTAATAAGCTCAAATTCACCACTCTCTCTATCTCCTCCATTTTGACTGCACTCAAATCAGCAAGGAGAGGCACTGGCTTCTTCAAGCCACAGTCTGCAAGATTAAACAGTCTGTAATATTATTTCAACTAATGAATTATGTACTCCTTGATTTGGAAAAATATGACATACGCACACCTTACGGAGTGTGGCTTTAAAGAGAAGAAAGACAGCGACGGGAGAGAGAGAGCGAGAGGGGGAACCACGTCGTTCCCATCTTTTGTTTTTTATTAGCCGAGACCCCTCTCTCTCACCCACTGCCAATTACACAGGAAAATGTTTTCCCAAGGAAAGAAAAACCCTCCCTCCCTCCGACATAGATCAGCCAATGGACTACTCTGTATGCTGTGACACCAACGCTCACCCTAGTTAGACAATATCACGTAGACACAACTCCAGTTAAATAAGCATGGTCCTTTATCGAACAGAATAGAACATCCCTATTTTAACCCCACACCAGAATTTAAGTCCTTGTCATAAAGCATAAAAGCAATTCTGAAACCATGAAAGGCTGAGTGGTGTCAAACTTCTATATAATACAATGGTATGTATGGCAATATATCAGAGAGGGGAAATGTCAAGTATATTATTGTAAACAACTGATTACAGAGCTAAGTCTGCTTCCATACAAGTCAGATGGAATAGATTGAGGGAACATGTATACTCATACAACATTATATACATATTAATAACATCAAAGGGTTTTGGGTAAAATTGGCACATATAGTGCCTTCAGAAACTATTCAGACCCCTTGACTTTTTCCACATTTTGTTACGTTACAGCCTTATTCTAAAATTGACAACATTTTAAAAAATGTCCTCCGCAATCTACACACAATACCCCATTATAAATTTGTGCAAATTAATCAAAATAAAAAACAGAAATACCTTATTTACGTAAGTATTCAGACCCTTGGCTATGACTCAAAATTTAGCTCAGGTGCATCCTGTTTCAATTGATCCTCCTTCTACAACTTGATTGGAGTCCACCTGTAGTGAATTAAATTGATTGGACATGATTTGGAAAGGCACACACTTGTCTATAAGGTCCCACAGTTGACAGTGCATGTCAGAACAAAAACCAAGCCATGAGGTCGAAGGAATTGTCCGTAGCACTTCGAGACAGGATTGTGTCTAGGCACAGATCTGGGGAAGGGTCCCAAAAAATGTCTGCAGCATTAAAGGTCCTCAAGAACACAGTGGCCTCCATCATTCTTAAATGGAAGAAGTTTAGAACCACCAAGACTCTTCCTAGAGCTGGCCGCACGGCCAAATTGAGCAATCGGGGGAGAAGGGCCTTGGTCAGGGAGGTGACCAAGAACCCAATGGTTACTCTGACAGAGCTCTAGAGTTCCTCTGTGGAGATGGGAGAACCTTCCAGAAGGACAACCATCTCTGCAGCACTTCACCAATCAGGCCTTCATGGTAGTGACCAGACGGAAGCCACTCCTCAGTAAAAGACACATGACAGTCCGCTTGGAGTTTGCCGAAAGGCACCTAAAGACTCTCATACCATTAGAAACATGATTCTCTGCTCTGATGAAACTAAAATTGAACACTTTGGCTTGAATGCCAAGCGTCACGTCTGGAGGAAACCTGGCACCATCCCTACGGTGAAACATGGTGGTGGCAGCATCATGCTGTGGGGATGTTTTTCAGCAGCAGGGACTGTGAGACTAGTCAGGATCGAGGCAAAGATGAACAGAGCAAAGTACAGAGAGATCCTTGATAAAAACCTGCTCTAGAGCGCTCAGGACCTCAGACTGGGGCAAAGGTTCACATTCTAACAGGACAACAACTCAAAGCACACAGCCAAGACAACTCAGGAGTTGCTTCGGGACAAGTCTCTGAATGCCCTTGAGTGGCCCAGCCAGTGCCCGAACCCGATCAAACATCTCTGGAGAGACCTGAAAATAGCTCTGCAGCGAGGCTCCCCATCCAACCTGACAGAGCTTGAGAGGATCTGCAGAGCGGAATGGGAGAAACTCCAAAAATACAGATGTGCCAAGCTTGTTGCCAAAGGTGCTTCAACAACATACTGATTAAAGGGTCTGAATACTTATGTAAATGTGATATTTCAGTTTTTTATTTAAAAAATAAATAAATTTGCAACAATTTCTAAAAACCTGTTTTTGCTTTTTCATTATGGGATATTGTGTGTAGATTGAAAAAACAACAATTTAATCCATTTTAGAATAAGGCTGTAAAAAGTCAAGGGGTCTGAATACTTCCCGAATGCACTGTAAATGAAAATATCTCATTGTTATGTATAGTATTTGAAATGTCAAATTCGTTAGAGTTGCGTAATTGGTTCTGAAAAGGCATATACCAACACTAATACATAGAGTTGGTGTATATCATTCCAATCACGATAACGACTAAAACATCTGCTTTTCTAATTGCTAAATTTTAAGAAAAAAAAAACCTATACATACATACATACATACATACATACATACATACATACATACATACATACATACATACATACATACATACATACATACATACATACACACACATACACACACACACACACATACACACACACACACACACACACACACACACACACACACACACACACACACACACACACACACACACACACACACACACACACACACACACACATACATACATACATACATACATACATACATACATACATACATACATACATACATACATACATACATACATACATACATACATACATACATACATATCAAAAACGTACGCGTAGGATTTAGAAGTCAAAAGGTCTTGTAACCTGTTTAAAATTAAACTGATATTTGCATGATGCCTAGTTTTTTCTGCTAGAATGTTTTTAATAAAATATTAATTCGTAGGTAAAATAGTGGTATACCGCCATGAAACAAACTAATATATTCTACGGACCGTTCAGAGAAATGTAATACTTACATCCTGAATTGTTTGCGTCTGTACTGCACCTCGTGCTTATCTACTCAGAGCCAAAGGTCAATGACATGTTCATTCAACATTCATGTTTTTTTAAGTTTGGAAAAAACAGTTTCTGGTTTAATGTGATACCGAAATAACGAATTAAAATGGTTCAAAATAGACTATACAAATAAGACAATTGGCACACATTTGTTTTTCTCACTTTTGAAAAGAAGCTGATGTTTGTATTGGAATTAATGTTTTTGCAACAGATATTTTCATTAATAAAACCAAAATGATCATCATATTAGCAAGGTTTATTAATGGTCCCATCAGAGCCACATGTAACATATTGACACATGAATAAAAGGAACGGACTTTTCTATTTTTCTGCCTAGTATTTCTCAAAAACATAAAAACAGCCTAACTACTAAACCAACAAATACTATTAGTTTCGGCCCAGAGACTAAAACTGCCAAGGAATCGGTATATATAATATTGGAGTTTTTAACGATGCTTGAACGATGCTTGAACATTGTCCCCAGCAACACCCCGTTTTGCTCCAAGTCCACAACCCCACTGAACTCCTGTTCCTAATTTCTGCACCACGTGACTGTGGGAGTGAGTCAAGTTTAAATTCCCTTTCAGAAACCCATCTCAATTCAGCTCCTATAAAAAAAATCTACCATTTTATAGCAGAAGCATCTTCTATACCACAGCGGCTAAGGTTTTGTCGTTGTGGGACTAAGATTCTCGGAAGAAAAGCACAGCTAAAGGGGAGTACAGTGCAGAGGTCAAATTCGTGTTCAGGGCTGAGCAATAACGTGGAGGTAAGAACGGCTACTTTTACATCACGTGTTATGTTTGTGAGGGCCAGTTACACATCATTTAGTATTAGCCTTTGGGCGTTTTAAATTCGGTATATTTATTGTTGGTCAATGGTCATACCATTTTTTTGTCTTTCATGAGGTAGGCTAATATATATGATTTAAGAGATAGAATGGCACATCTGCATTTCCTTAAGCCTTCACTATATCCTTTATTAGTGGCGCACATTAGCAATATGACAGAAACATCCTCTAAATACTCATTTATGTTCAACATTTACGAGCTATTTGTGTAAACACAGCCTGGCATTGTATTTATATGATGCAAGGAATTTAGGGTCAATATTTACATGTATCGCTAAATATGTTCTTCCCGCGCAAATGACTGAAGTTTGGAGGACTGCGTTAGATCTTGGATGGACTGATTTTCGATATGGAACTAAAGGCCTTCACCCGGACTCAAGAGGCTCTGGCCTTTTGGCGCCACATGACTAAAGACAGATTACTAAAAACAGATTAGAGTCCCATTTAGCGAAGGGGTTGATATAGCAATATGGGATGGAAAACCATAGAAAACGGACTATTCTGCTTGATTGTTCCCTGACAAGAAATGTCAATATTATTATATCATATAATAAAGATGACAGGCCTATCGAAAAAAAATGCACGTGTCCATTCAATTAGATTAGCCTATGATTAGTACCCTATTATTAGGCTATTAGTAGTATTCTATGTTTACAATAAAGAAACATTACAACTATTATTAGTAAAACAATAATAATTAATAAATTAAATGGACGAACATAAAACGAAAATCACCCCATCTACAAAGTAAAGAAATTAAAGGCAACTAGCGTGTTACATTGCAGCCGATTTTCACTTTAAAAAACATGATTTCAATAAACTGACAAATACAGTCAGCCTAGATGCAATTTATTTTTCTCAAAATGATACCAAAATCAAGCCATTTGTTAATTATAATGGATATGGAAATATATATTTTGAACCAACAAACGATCAATAGGTCTCTAAAACCTGACATTAACCGATACAATACATCACCCATGTCCAAACATTCAACAGACTCAAGAAATGACCACTGTCTGATCATTCGATGCCTCCTCACCAGTCATATTTTGGCAGAGAAATATTGAAAGGGCTGAAAATGACAAACTGTCGCTGGAAGGACATTTAGGCTGTTCTCGTTCATTTGGTCATGTCACCAGTAGATATATGTCAAACTCTCCCCGACCAAACCGACCCGCCAACTTCTATTGTTGATTTATTGGTCTTTCGGCCTTGTGCTTCGACCCATTTATTCCAAAACCACAACCATATTTCACCTGAAAATGTATGATCGTTTTAGCGTCATTCTTCGACGCCTATCCCTGTTTTGAAAGGAAAACATAGCGTGCGAAATAACTGTCCAGAAATACCATCTATAACTCAACCAGATCATGGGTAGGCTATAGGCTAGTCCACTCGTCATCACTGTTGCCCTCAGAGGTCATTTGTTGTTTTGATAGGAATACATGGCGTGCGAAATAATGGTAAAGAAATCAAATCTAGAGCGTAACAGAACCAGAGGATGGGTTGGTTGTAGGCTAGTCCACTCCTCTCCACTGTGGCCCTCAGAGGTCATTTGACCTCACACTGGAACAGAGGAGACTCTGTTACCCCAACAATCCTGATTTGGACATGGTTCACCTCACAGGTAACTCAGTTCCTCAGATGTCTGTTTGCATAGTGACACCTGATTGACAAAGACCCAGAGCAGATGCTTCAATTATCAATTTGTGCTCTTTTGAGTTTGTTGATTTTTTTTTATTTAGTAGAAAAGGCCTATCGGGCAAATTATTAATTATTATCTGAATTGTTTATTAATGAAACCTATACTATATTATGTATAATAATATCCCATAGGCCCTAACAAACTCTGCAGCTACATCTAGTTATAGGCTATATAGTCTATATCATTGGATTAGTATTTTTAATGATGTAACCAATAGCCTGTGGGATGGGGGAGGAGATGAGGTTGTATTCATGTCATACACAACATGTATTAGTCCAATAGTCGTTGGTGGAGAGATTCTGGCTCCAGAGGAGCAGTGCATCGCGCTGTAAGGTATTCTCGTCGTTAGAGGATCGACGTCAGGTCTGCGTGGAAGAGAGGGAAGGGAGAGGGGGAACGAGTCAAATAATTCACTCATCCCGGTTTTTTAACAATTCAAGGGATTGAGCAAATTCTTTTTTGTGTTTCCAAGAAAACATCACACACCAAGTTCGTTCTCTCTAGCTCAAATCGCACTGCACACGCGCAGAGTAGGCAACAGTCAGTTCACGAGAGTTGAATCACACCAAGTCAGTGTTAACACCGGCGCTCACGCGTGTCCGGGAGTTTACTCGAGAACCGTTATGCCGGAGAAAGATAAGCAAGCCTATTAAGATGAGATGCTGGACGACTTTCCCTAACTACGTCCCAATGGAACGTAACTTCCTGCTATTTCCTTGGTGAAGACAGAAAAGTACCATTTGGAAAATAAATGGATTCGAGCTCATAATATTTCATGAGGTAATATAATAACATGATTTCCTATGTTCATTGTAACCTGCCTATCTAGGTGCTTTGTGCTTTGTAAACAAGCTCAGGCATGGAGTCAATCTGAAAACGCCATAGTTGGTTGGATAGGCTCAGCTTCTTTAATGCGATTAGTGTTAGGATATACTTTCTACTTTCTTTTTTCCAGCGTTATTTGACTGCCTTGATAGTGATGGTGAACGCGACAACGCTATATCTGTAGTCTATTTCAACAATAACAGCCACAGCAGTGTCCTTAACCGTTGTTGTATGATGCGGTGATATTATGGAGATGTATAACAGTCTATGGTCACACGGTCTATTAAAACATTAATTGTAACTGATATGAACATGTAGCCTATAGTACAATTGGAAAGTCACAATTTCTTTACATTTCACATATGCTCAAAGAAGTTATAGGCTATATGCTTCTTATTTTCACAATATAATTTTGAGGTTACTGTAAATTTGATGAAAACAGTAGTTACATAATTTACTCAATTTTTCAAAAAATTTCAAGAGCCCTTGTCTGAGATTGTACGTTTCTTTATGGATCGTAGCCTAGATGCTGTGTAGAAAGGACATTAAATGTCATATAAAACACCAAAATACCAGTCTGATACATGTTTCAGGGCCCTGTGATGGTATTCAAAGCTTATTGACATTAAAGCTATGAGAACCATGGATGCAAGGACTGACCATCCATTATAGTAAAATGATAGTTTTAACCATGTTTTGATGTTATACAGTGTTTGTTTACATTACGTTGTTTACAATCATTGGACTAAATCAAGCTTTTATTTTGGGTTCTAATGGGGGTATGACAGTTGAACTTAGCTCATGAGGCATTTATAAGTCATATTCTTCAAGAATCAATGGGTGTATTCATTTCTAAGTCCAAAATTGGTGTAGCAACTTTCAATTCAAAAGTTATAAAAAGTTAAACAAACAACAATTCTATCTGTTCTGTTTAAGATGAAAAATAGTTAAATAATGTTACAAATATTATTATTAGTATCATTATTATAATAGTTAACGATGAATAATGATAATGATAAAACTATCATTAATATTCATAATAATATATTTAATTAGTTTATACAGACTGACTGCCAGATGATGATTTTAGGACATGCTTTTAGAATTATATGATCACAAAATACAACAAAATAATTTAATCTACAAATGGGAGTCTAAATAATGTCCTTTTCATTCAATAAATACCTAAATACATAACTCAAACAATTATGTTGGATGTCTCTAAAATGTGGACTATAAACAATTACACAAATTTACAATAAATAAAATCATATTTTATTTTTCATTTGACTCTTAACATTACATCCTGAGATGTTCTGTTAATTAGTATACTGACATTTGAAGCCAATCAGTCAACTAAACAACTGATTAAAACATAGGCCGTATTCACTTTTGTGGAGGGAATCGAACATTAGAGAACTGCTTTCCAGGTTAGAGATATTACAGCACCATACTCACTTATTACTTTGGTACCATTACATTTTTGTTGTGATAGGTCAGTTTCACATCCAAAATAATTCTGCACAAATGGCGTGCTAACAAGCTCAAGGCTACGTGATGTGATTCTACTGACATCGCTGAGTAGTAGCTGCCAGAGACGTACATACAACAACAATAAAGGTGCTCTTTCTCTGTCTCTCTCTCTCTCTCTCTGCAACACATCACCAGATGCATGAGACTGGCTGCCGCACAAAATGGTAGGTCAGGTTTGAATTTATGGTAGCTGTCTCAATAACATGCATCATGCATCATGGCTATGCATTTCAAACTGGGAGGCGAAAACACAGACACAGATACACTGACAGATACAGGCAAAGACACACACACACACACACACACACACACACACACACACACACACACACACACACACACACACACACACACACACACACACACACACACACACACACACACACACACACACACACACACACACACACACACACACACACACACACACACACACACACACACACACACACACACACACACACACACACACACACACACACACACTCTGCCATGAATAGTTTAGTGGATTATATGTCTGGGAGTGACACAGATATAAACAGAGGGCTAGCTCAGTGTGTTTAGTTAAACAGGGTAAGTGAAAGGGCCCTGTTCAGGAGGGTAAAAAAGTACCACGGCTGATTTGCAGCGCGCCTTATCTTTATTCGCTTTAGCAAATGTCTGCGTTGGTTTACAGTTGGAGCCCCTTCTCTTTCATCCTGAGAGAGAGCACTCACATTGTTTACATGCCTGAGATTAAGGGAGGGCCGGGATGAGTGTAAAAACTATCTGAAATGTACACTGTATACCTTTATATCTGCGTCGCAAATGGCACCCTATTCCTCATATAGTGTAGTACTTTTGACAAGGGCCCATAGGACTCTGTTCAAAAGTAGTGCACTATATAGGGAATTGGGTGCTATTTTGGACGTAGACCTACAGTTTGAGTCTGTATGGTAAAATGGCTGGGGGAATGGTTGCTATGGGAGAGGAGAGGGTCTTGTGAAACTGAACTGTATGGAGCAGACGAGGCTATACCAGGCTGTCTGTGTGTCTGTGTCTCTCATGAAAATATGTTTGTCTTTGAGCTGGGTTTAGAGCTGTGAGAGCACGAAGCTTAGCTGGTGATCTGGACTAATGGAATGAACAGTGTTTAGGAGCCGTTACATAAAACTATCCCCGTATGCTAGAAAAGTAAATATTTAATCCAACTCTTCTGAAGAACAAATTAATCTTGACCCCATGTGCTTAATATCGTGGTCTCCAAGCATGCAGGCTGAGTAATTAGCTTATGTCTAGAGTTTCTTATGATTTACGGTGTTAATATGCAAATATATATTAGGAATATTGTAATTTCATTCATCAAACTAAAAGTCAGAGAATCAAAATGGAGATGCTATAACAGAAATAAAAATATTCAATATGGCCGCTGGTAAACCCATCACAGAGCGCAGACTTTAGTAATTGTAATTCTATGGCCAGAATGTTGCTTGAATATTTATGATTACTTAGTAGTTGTGTATTTACGATGACCTAATAAGCACAACAGTGTAGTCATATGTGGGAATAACGTCACTTGAATGGGTCCGGTAATTCAAATTCTATGTGAGGAACAATCAAGTTTGCTAGCTACTATTCAATCTTTTCATATGAGGGGAGAGCAGAGCAGAGGGTGCAGTATACAGTAGACGATTCCTCCTTGAAACTCACATGGGACCTCTCTGCAAACATAGATCAGATCTATTTTGCATGAATGAAGGCCCATCATCATAAAGTATTTGGGTCATTGTAACCAAATTCCCCCAATGGCACATGGCCCTTGCTGCAGTGATCCACCTTGAAATGACTTTGCCTACACAATTCAACAAATATTTCTATTAAAAATGGTTAGTAGCTTGGGGACGAAACAGTGACCTGGTTTCCAAGAACTGAAACATCTATTCCAAGAAATGTCCCACAATGAGAGAGCATGCCTTGAATGAATTAATATGCAGTTTATTTTTTTATTTTTTTATTCTCTCATTGCAAATATTTGTTGTTGAATACATACCTTCAAGTGTGTATTATTGTAGTGCAAGAATGAGGCATTGACTTCTGCATCCTTGAAATTTCCTTGTAAGGTTTGATTTGAAATAATTGTATCTACCAGAAATGTTCAAACATTTAAACAATTTACTTTTGATTCATCGTTCAATATAAATAGTAATTCATTAAAAATATATACTTTTCTCGTGTAAATAACAGACACAAATTGAAGTAGACGTGTCTTTTACCCAGACCAGATTTTCTTTCTAAAACAGATAGGAATTCCATTGAAGAACATCATTCAAGGTGTGGGATGACAACATTTAATGGTCTGATAAAACATTTTTTATGGAGTCCCCTTTAGTTCCGTTTGTTTCTCCCATTGGTCATTCTGCAGATGTTCATTAGAAAATATTGAATTAATTAGCAGCTTTCCAGTAAGATGTGTTTTATTTCCATACAGTATTAATAGACATAATTATTGTAGAAATACAAAATGAACAGCAATTACTGTACAAGTACATTATGTAAATGCACTTCCTGTCAATTAGTAGTTGAACAAATAAATAATATCTAAATTAAATATTAGGCTATGTTTTTAGGGGCAGGGTTCATCTTTGTATCTTGAAGGTGTGTTACATTGTGTTTGTGCATTGTGGTACACATTGTGGTGTATTTTGTATTTTGTCCAGTCCATTCCATGGGAATGTGTTATTTAAGTATTTTACGAGACCGTTTAGTATTGGAGTCAGTCTGTGTATTGTAAGTCTGTTATTATCTGTAGAGATGCTCTGTTTTATTTGAGTATTATAGTAATTCTATGTCACAGATATCCTATTACATTACTATATAACTTCTATATAAGTTCTATATGTAATAATTCTATGGTCTATGTATTGTAAGTCTGTGTATTGAACTGAAGCTGGTGTTCGTCTCATAGAGATGCTCCAGGAGAAGGCCTCAGCTGTGACGGATGACAGTGTGACTGGGGTCCAGCCTGGAGGGCCCTCAGACCTCAGCCCTGACTCCACTCACCTGGGCCTGCCTACAACTCCCAGCATCTCCCAGGGCAATGAGCCAGACCAGGTAATCATGTAATCATGGGTATTGTAGGCTCTCAACACAGCCAGAAACACAACTGCAAAGGTATTATATGTTCAGAAGTTTCCTATTCTTGGAAATGACAAAATGGGTATGTTTCCTTGCTCTCAATTTCAATGATTTTAGCTATTATTAAGGAAGTTGTTGACTTGTTAACAAAATAATTGGCCATATTAAGTCGTGGGTGTTTTTATTTCTTGTCGGGGAAGAGTAGGTGGACACCCTATCAATTGTGAACGATTTATTGAGAATGAACTGGTTTAACTTAAAAATGCAGATGGCATAATGTATCTTGAAGGTGTGTTACATTGTGTTTGTGCATTGTGGTACACATTGTGCTGTATTTTGTATTTTGTCCAGTCCATTCCATGGGAATGTGTTATTTAAGTATTTTACGAGACAGTTTAGTATTGGAGTCAGTCTGTGTATTGTAAATCTGTTATTATCTGTAGAGATGCTCTGTTGGATTTTTAGTATTATAGTAATTCTATGTCACAGATATCCTATTACATTACTATATAAGTTCTATATAAGTTCTATATGTAATTCTATGGTCTATGGTCTATGTCTATGTATTGTAAGCCTGTGTATTGAACTGAAGCCGTTGTTCGTTCATAATGTGAGTTGTCTATAAACCCACAACAGGTTGCCAACCCTCATGGCTGTCTCTACCTTTCTCTATTAGAATATTGAGAACATCAAGGTTCTTCTTCATGAGAGGGAGCTGTGGAAGAAGTTCCATGAGGCGGGAACAGAGATGATCATAACGAAAGCAGGCAGGTGAGTACCTACAGTTCATATATCACAGCAATACATGGCCTATACCATATTAGTAGACTGTACCAGACTCATCTCAGATTCACCACAAATATGTGTTACTTCTGCAAATTGAGTAGCTGCTTTCATTAGTGTTAAAATGTAGTCATTATGGCACCTCCATTTTGAGTAGCTATGGCCATCTGTTGGAGCTAAGGCAATCAATTACACCATGCTACAGTTATGTCACGCTGGGTCGCAGGTAGAGAAAATGAAGAGACATCATTTCTGCCCCAGTGAACATCTAATTGAAAACACAAACCCACAGCTCTGCTCTGTGTGTTAGATTTAATGCTGCCCTGTGGATTAGACAGTCTGGCCCTTAACCTGGACTTTAACCAGAAGATGACTAGATTCTCTCTAACCAACCTCCGCCCACCCTACATTCCTCACAGGGGCTTTTTTCCCAGTCCAAAATGTAAAAGGTCACCACAATTTTTCTTTAATGCCACATCAACTGTGAAAGATGGGCTTTACCTTGTCCAGCTGATAAAGTGTGCCGAGAATCCTTTAAAACCTTTGAAGGACCCGGCCTCAGAGTGATGCTTAGCTACGCATCTCCACCAGCTGCGCTCAGCTGAAAAACCTGACTGACTGAATAGGCTTATACAGTCAGTCAGCCTGAGAAGCCAGAGAAGAGCAGGGCGGCGTCCAAAACGGCACCCTGTTACCTTTATAGTGCACTACTTTTGACCCGAGCCGATGGTGAGCATGAATAGGCTGCTATATGGGACGCACACCAGGTTTATGTTGCTCGGTAATGGAGCAGGAGCAGCTACAGTGTGTAATTCAACAATTCTAAGAATGAACTCTGTCTGAACTGATGTGAAGATAAAATGTTATTGAACATAAAAATGGATTGTAAATGAAACCAGTTGTAGGCCACAACATTGTGGAATGTTGTAGGTAGGATAACAAAAACTGTAGGGGCCAAAATTGTAATCTGAAATTTTTACAGGTATATTTCTATGTAAAAATTATGAGTAAACATAGCAAGGCCGCTTCACTGCTACACCAGCTCGAGCTAGACATTTTGCACTGCATGTTCTAACAGAAATATTGTTGTTCAATTGGCAACTGAGACTGCCAAAACAATTCAATGCCAATCTATTCCAACACCAAGTTTTTTCAGAGTATCTGGAAGGAGCATCAAGCAGTAGTGCTCGGAGCTGCTAGATGCTAAAGGATCTGACGAGCTAGCAGGTTTTAATCCCTCTCAGTACTTGAAGAGTGAATGAGTAAATTAATAAATGAATGAATGAAGGTTCTCAGGAACATTTTCTCTTGTAAGGGATGACAGTGAGAGGTCAACATGCTATAGAGGTTGTGCAGTGTCCGGTCAGCACTCCTTGGAAGGGGCACAGTGCAGCTTGACCCTTCAGCCTCTTACAGTGTAGCTTGACCCTTCAGCCTCTTACAGTGTAGCTTGGCCATTCAGCCTCTTTACAGTGCAGCTTGGCCATTCAGCCTCTTACAGTGCAGCTTAACTCTTCAGCCTCTTACAGTGTAGCTTGGCCATTCAGCCTCTTACAGGGTAGCTTTGCCCTTCAGCCTATTACAGTGCCGCTTGACCCTTCAGCCTCTTACAGTGTAGCTTGACCCTTCAGCCTCTTACAGTGTAGCTTGACCCTTCAGCCTCTTACAGTGTAGCTTTGCCCTTCAGCCTCTTACAGTGTAGCTTGACCCTTCAGCCTCTTACAGTGCAGCTTGACCCTTCAGTCTCTTACAGTGTAGCTTGACCCTTCAGCCTCTTACAGTGTAGCTTGACCCTTCAGCCTCTTACAGTGCAGCTTGACCCTTCAGCCTCTTACAGTGCAGCTTGGCCCTTCAGCCTCTTACAGTGCAGCTTGACCCTTCAGCCTCTTACAGTGTAGCTTGACCCTTCAGCCTCTTACAGTGCAGCTTGACCCTTCAGCCTCTTACAGTGCAGCTTGGCCCTTCAGCCTCTTACAGTGCAGCTTGACCCTTTAGCCTCTTACAGTGTAGCTTGACCCTTCAGCCTCTTACAGTGCAGCTTGACCCTTCAGCCTCTTACAGTGCAGCTTGACCCTTCAGCCTCTTACAGTGTAGCTTGGCCATTCAGCCTCTTACAGTGCAGCTTGACCCTTCAGCCTCTTACAGTGTAGCTTGGCCATTCAGCCTCTTACAGTGTAGCTTTGCCCTTCAGCCTCTTACAGTGCAGCTTGACCCTTCAGCCTCTTACAGTGTAGCTTGACCCTTCAGCCTCTTACAGTGTAGCTTTGCCCTTCAGCCTCTTACAGTGTAGCTTGACCCTTCAGCCTCTTACAGTGTAGCTTGACCCTTCTGTCATGTTTGTCATTTATTATCATGTCTTGTCCCTGTGCTCCCCATGCTATTCGTTTCCCTCTGCTGGTCTTATTTGGTTCTTTCCCTCCTTCTATCCCTCTCTCTCCTCCTCCCTCTCTCACTCTCTCGCTCTCTCTTCTCTCTATCGTTCCGTTCCTGCTCCCAGCTGTTCCTATTCCCCTAATCATCATTTAGTCTTCCCACACCTGTTCCCGATCCTTTCCCCTGATTAGAGTCCCTATTTATTCCTTTGTGATCCGTTCCTGTCCCGTCGGTTCCTTGTATTGTATTCACCATGCTGTGATTGCGTTTCGCCCTGTCCTGTCGTGTTTTTGCCGTGATTGTGTATCGCCCTGTCCTGTCGTGTTTTTGCCTTCATCAGATGCTGCGTGTGAGCAGGTGTCTCTGTCGACTACGGCCTGCGCCTACCCGAAGCGACCTGCAGTCTGTGGCCGCTTCTCCAGTTGTTTCCCCTCTACAAGTCTAGAGGATTTCTGTTATTCCGTTTTGGACTTAATAAACTCTGTTTCTGTTAAGTCGCTTTTGGGTCCTCTTTCACCTGCATGACAGAAGGAACCGACCAAGGAATGGACCCAGCGACTACAGACGCTCGTTACACTGCCGTCGAGATCCAAGGAGCCATGCTCGGCAGACACGAGCAGGAATTGTCTGCTGCTCGCCATGCCGTGGAGAACCTGGCCGCTCTGGTTTCCGACCTCTCTGGACAGTTCCAGAGTCTACGTCTCGTGCCACCTGTTACTTCCTGGCCTGCCGAGCCTCCAGAACCTAGGGTTAATAACCCACCTTGCTACTCCGGGCAGCCCACTGAGTGTCGCTCCTTTCTCACGCAGTGTGAGATTGTGTTCTCTCTCCAACCCAACACATACTCTAGAGAGAGAGCTCGGGTTGCTTACGTCATTTCACTCCTTACTGGCCGGGCTCGAGAATGGGGCACAGCTATCTGGGAGGCAAGGGCCGATTGCTCTAACAAATTCCAGAACTTTAAAGAGGAGATGATTCGGGTTTTTGACCGTTCAGTTTTTGGTAGGGAGGCTTCTAGGGCCCTGGCTTCCTTATGCCAAGGTGAACGGTCCATAACGGATTATTCTATTGAGTTTCGCACTCTTGCTGCCTCTAGTGAGTGGAACGAGCCGGCGCTGCTCGCTCGTTTTCTGGAGGGACTCCACGCAGTGGTTAAGGATGAGATTCTCTCCCGGGAGGTTCCATCAGATGTGGATTCTTTGATTGCTCTCGCCATCCGCATAGAACGACGGGTAGATCTTCGTCACCGGGCTCGTGGAAGAGAGCTCGCATCAACGGTGTTTCCCTGCTCCGCATCGCAACCATCTCCCTCCTCTGGCTTTGAGACTGAGCCCATGCAGCTGGGAGGGATTCGCATCTCGAATAAGGAGAGGGAATGGAGGATCACCAACCGCCTGTGCCTCTATTGCGGAGTTGCTGGACATTTTGTTAATTCATGTCCAGTAAGAGGCCAGAGCCCATCAGTAAGCGGAGGGCTACTGGTGAGCGCTACTACTCAGGTCCCTTCATCTAGATCTTGTACTACTATGTCGGTCCATCTACGCTGGACCGGTTCGGGTGCTACATGCAGTGCTTTGATTGACTCTGGGGCTGAGGGTTGTTTCATGGACGAAGCATGGGCTCGGAAACATAACATTCCTTTCAGACCGTTAGACAGGCCTACGCCCATGTTTGCCTTAGATGGTAGTCATCTTCCCAGTATCAAATTTGAGACACTACCTTTAACTCTCACAGTATCTGGTAACCACAGTGAGACTATTTCTTTTTGATTTTCCGTTCACCGTTTACACCTGTTGTTTTGGGTCATCCCTGGCTTGTATGTCATAATCCTTCTATTAATTGGTCTAGTAATTCTATCCTATCCTGGAACGTTTCTTGTCATGTGAAGTGTTTAATGTCTGCCATCCCTCCCGTTTCTTCTGTCCCTACTTCTCAGGAGGAACCTGGCGATTTGACAGGAGTGCCGGAGGAATATCATGATCTGCGCACGGTCTTCAGTCGGTCCCGAGCCAACTCCCTTCCTCCTCACCGGTCGTATGATTGTAGTATTGATCTCCTTCCGGGGACCACTCCTCCTCGAGGTAGACTATACTCTCTGTCGGCTCCCGAACGTAAGGCTCTCGAGGATTATTTGTCTGTGTCTCTTGACGCCGGTACCATAGTGCCTTCTTCTTCTCCGGCCGGGGCGGGGTTCTTTTTTGTTAAGAAGAAGGACGGTACTCTGCGCCCCTGCGTGGATTATCGAGGGCTGAATGACATAACGGTTAAGAATCGTTATCCGCTTCCCCTTATGTCATCAGCCTTCGAGATTCTGCAGGGAGCCAGGTGCTTTACTAAGTTGGACCTTCGTAACGCTTACCATCTCGTGCGCATCAGAGAGGGGGACGAGTGGAAAACGGCGTTTAACACTCCGTTAGGGCATTTTGAGTACCGGGTTCTGCCGTTCGGTCTCGCCAATGCGCCAGCTGTTTTTCAGGCATTAGTTAATGATGTTCTGAGAGACATGCTGAACATTTTTGTTTTTGTCTATCTTGACGATATCCTGATTTTTTCTCCGTCACTCGAGATTCATGTTCAGCACGTTCGACGTGTTCTACAGCGCCTTTTAGAGAATTGTCTCTACGTAAAGGCTGAGAAGTGCTCTTTTCATGTCTCCTCCGTTACTTTTCTCGGTTCCGTTATTTCCGCTGAAGGCATTCAGATGGATTCCGCTAAGGTCCAAGCTGTCAGTGATTGGCCCGTTCCAAGGTCACGTGTCGAGTTGCAGCGCTTTTAGGTTTCGCTAATTTCTATCGGCGTTTCATTCGTAATTTCGGTCAAGTTGCTGCCCCTCTCACAGCTCTTACTTCTGTCAAGACGTGTTTTAAGTGGTCCGGTTCCGCCCAGGAGCTTTTGATCTTCTAAAAGAACGTTTTACGTCCGCTCCTATCCTCGTTACTCCTGACGTCACTAGACAATTCATTGTCGAGGTTGACGCTTCAGAGGTAGGCGTGGGAGCCATCCTATCCCAGCGCTTCCAGTCTGACGATAAGGTTCATCCTTGCGCTTATTTTTCTCATCGCCTGTCGCCATCTGAGCGCAACTATGATGTGGGTAACCGTGAACTGCTCGCCATCCGCTAGCCCTAGGCGAATGGCGACAGTGGTTGAGGGGGCGACCGTTCCTTTTGTCGTTTGGACAGACCATAAGAACCTTGAGTACATCCGTTCTGCCAAACGACTTAATGCCCGTCAAGCTCGTTGGGCGTTGTTTTTCGCTCGTTTCGAGTTTGTGATTTCTTACCGTCCGGGTAGCAAGAACACCAAGCCTGATGCCTTATCCCGTCTGTTTAGTTCTTCTGTGGCTTCTACTGATCCCGAGGGGATTCTTCCTTATGGGCGTGTTGTCGGGTTAACAGTCTGGGGAATTGAAAGACAGGTTAAGCAAGCACTCACGCACACTGCGTCGCCGCGCTTGTCCTAGTAACCTCCTTTTCGTTCCTGTTTCCACTCGTCTGGCTGTTCTTCAGTGGGCTCACTCTGCCAAGTTAGCTGGTCATCCCGGTGTTCGAGGCACTCTTGCGTCTATTCGCCAGCGCTTTTGGTGGCCGACTCAGGAGCGTGACACGCGCCGTTTCGTGGCTGCTTGTTCGGACTGCGCGCAGACTAAGTCGGGTAACTCTCCTCCTGCCGGTCGTCTCAGACCGCTCCCCATTCCTTCTCGACCATGGTCTCACATTGCCTTAGACTTCATTACCGGTCTGCCTTTGTCTGCGGGGAAGACTGTGATTCTGACGGTTGTCGATAGGTTCTCTAAGGCGGCACATTTCATTCCCCTCGCTAAACTTCCTTCCGCTAAGGAGACGGCACAAATCATTATTGAGAATGTATTCAGAATTCATGGCCTCCCGTTAGACGCCGTTTCAGACAGAGGCCCGCAATTCACGTCACAGTTTTGGAGGGAGTTCTGTCGTTTGATTGGTGCGTCCGTCAGTCTCTCTTCCGGGTTTCATCCCCAGTCTAACGGTCAAGCAGAGAGGGCCAATCAGACGATTGGTCGCATACTACGCAGCCTTTCTTTCAGAAACCCTGCGTCTTGGGCAGAACAGCTCCCCTGGGCAGAATACGCTCACAATTCGCTTCCTTCGTCTGCTACCGGGTTATCTCCGTTTCAGAGTAGTCTGGGTTACCAGCCTCCTCTGTTCTCATCCCAGCTTGCCGAGTCCAGCGTTCCCTCCGCTCAAGCGTTTGTCCAACGTTGTGAGCGCACCTGGAGGAGGGTGAGGTCTGCACTTTGCCGTTACAGGGCACAGACGGTGAGAGCCGCCAATAAACGCAGGATTAAGAGTCCAAGGTATTGTTGCGGCCAGAGAGTGTGGCTTTCCACTCGCAACCTTCCTCTTACGACAGCTTCTCGTAAGTTGACTCCGCGGTTCATTGGTCCGTTCCGTGTCTCCCAGGTCGTCAATCCTGTCGCTGTGCGACTGCTTCTTCCGCGACATCTTCGTCGCGTCCATCCTGTCTTCCATGTCTCCTGTGTTAAGCCCTTTCTTCGCACCCCGTTCGTCTTCCCTCCCCCTCCCGTCCTTGTCGAGAGCGCACCTATTTACAAGGTACATAAGATCATGGACATGCGTTCTCGGGGACGGGGTCACCAATACCTAGTGGATTGGGAGGGTTACGGTCCTGAGGAGAGGAGTTGGGTTCCGTCTCGGGACGTGCTGGACCGTTCACTCATCGATGATTTCCTCCGTTGCCGCCAGGATTCCTCCTCGAGTGCGCCAGGAGGCGCTCGGTGAGTGGGGGGGTACTGTCATGTTTGTCATTTATTATCATGTCTTGTCCCTGTGCTCCCCATGCTATTCGTTTCCCTCTGCTGGTCTTATTTGGTTCTTTCCCTCCTTCTATCCCTCTCTCTCCTCCTCCCTCTCTCACTCTCTCGCTCTCTCTTCTCTCTATCGTTCCGTTCCTGCTCCCAGCTGTTCCTATTCCCCTAATCATCATTTAGTCTTCCCACACCTGTTCCCGATCCTTTCCCCTGATTAGAGTCCCTATTTATTCCTTTGTGATCCGTTCCTGTCCCGTCGGTTCCTTGTATTGTATTCACCATGCTGTGATTGCGTTTCGCCCTGTCCTGTCGTGTTTTTGCCGTGATTGTGTATCGCCCTGTCCTGTCGTGTTTTTTGCCTTCATCAGATGCTGCGTGTGAGCAGGTGTCTCTGTCGACTACGGCCTGCGCCTACCCGAAGCGACCTGCAGTCTGTGGCCGCTTCTCCAGTTGTTTCCCCTCTACAAGTCTAGAGGATTTCTGTTATTCCGTTTTGGACTTAATAAACTCTGTTTCTGTTAAGTCGCTTTTGGGTCCTCTTTCACCTGCATGACACCTTCAGCCTCTTACAGTGTAGCTTGACCCTTCAGCCTCTTACAGTGTAGCTTGACCCTTAGGCCTCTTACAGTGTAGCTTGACGCTTCAGCCTCTTACAGTGCAGCTTGACCCTTCAGCTTCTTACAGTGCAGCTTGGCCCTTCAGCCTCTTACAGTGCAGCTTGACCCTTCAGCCTCTTACAGTGTAGCTTGACCATTCAGCCTCTTACAGTGCAGCTTGACCCTTCAGCCTCTTACAGTGTAGCTTGACCCTTCAGCCTCTTACAGTGCAGCTTGACCCTTCAGCCTCTTACAGTGCAGCTTGACCCTTCAGCTTCTTACAGTGCAGCTTGGCCCTTCAGCCTCTTACAGTGCAGCTTGACCCTTCAGCCTCTTACAGTGTAGCTTGACCATTCAGCCTCTTACAGTGCAGCTTGACCCTTCAGCCTCTTACAGTGTAGCTTGACCCTTCAGCCTCTTACAGTGCAGCTTGACCCTTCAGCCTCTTACAGTGCAGCTTGACCCTTCAGCCTCTTACAGTGCAGCTTGACCCTTCAGCCTCTTACAGTGTAGCTTGACCCTTCAGCCTCTTACAGTGCAGCTTGGCCATTCAGCCTCTTACAGTGCAGCTTGACCCTTCAGCCTCTTATAGTGCAGCTTGGCCCTTCAGCCTCTTACAGTGCAGCTTGACCCTTTAGTCTCTTACAGTGCAGCTTGGCCCTTCAGCCTCTTACATTTACATTTAAGTCATTTAGCAGACGCTTTTATCCAGAGCGACTTACAAATTGGTGCATTCACCCTATGACATCCAGTGGAACAGTCACTTTACAATAGTGCATCTAAAACTTAAGGGGGGGTGAGAGGGATTACTTATCCTATCCTAGGTATTCCTTAAAGAGGTGGGGTTTCAGGTGTCTCCGGAAGGTGGTGATTGACTCCGCTGTCCTGGCGTCGTGAGGGAGTTTGTTCCACCATTGGGGGCCAGGGCAGCGAACAGTTTTGACTGGGCTGAGCGGGAGCTGTACTTCCTCAGTGGTAGGGAGGCGAGCAGGCCAGAGGTGGATGAACGCAGTGCCCTTGTTTGGGTGTAGGGCCTGATCAGAGCCTGGAGGTACTGAGGTGCCGTTCCCCTCACAGCTCCGTAGGCAAGCACCATGGTCTTGTAGCGGATGCGAGCTTCAACTGGAAGCCAGTGGAGAGAACGGAGGAGCGGGGTGACGTGAGAGAACTTGGGAAGGTTGAACACCAGACGGGCTGCGGCGTTCTGGATGAGTTGAAGGGGTTTAATGGCACAGGCAGGGAGCCCAGCCAACAGCGAGTTGCAGTAATCCAGACGGGAGATGACAAGTGCCTGGATTAGGACCTGCGCCGCTTCCTGTGTGAGGCAGGGTCGTACTCTGCGGATGTTGTAGAGCATGAACCTACAGGAACGGGCCACCGCCTTGATGTTGGTTGAGAACGACAGGGTGTTGTCCAGGATCACGCCAAGGTTCTTGGCGCTCTGGGAGGAGGACACAATGGAGTTGTCAACCGTGATGGCGAGATCATGGAACGGGCAGTCCTTCCCCGGGAGGAAGAGCAGCTCCGTCTTGCCGAGGTTCAGCTTGAGGTGGTGATCCGTCATCCACACTGATATGTCTGCCAGACAGTGCAGCTTAACCCTTCAGCCTCTTACAGTGCAGCTTGACCCTTCAGCTTCTTACAGTGCAGCTTGGCCCTTCAGCCTCTTACAGTGCAGCTTGACCCTTTAGCCTCTTACAGTGTAGCTTAACCATTCAGCCTCTTACAGTGCAGTTTGACCCTTCAGCCTCTTACAGTGTAGCTTGACCCTTCAGCCTCTTACAGTGCAGCTTGACCCTTCAGCCTCTTACAGTGCAGCTTGACCCTTCAGCCTCTTACAGTGCAGCTTGACCCTTCAGCCTCTTACAGTGTAGCTTGACCCTTCAGCCTCTTACAGTGCAGCTTGGCCCTTCAGCCTCTTACAGTGTAGCTTGACCCTTCAGCCTCTTACAGTGCAGCTTCGCCATTCAGCCTCTTACAGCGCTGCTTGGCCATTCAGCCTCTTACAGTGTAGCTTGGCCATTCAGCCTCTTACAGTGCAGCATGGCCATTGAGCCTCTTACAGTGCAGCTTGGCCATTCAGCCTCTTACAGTGCAGCTTGACCCTTCAGCCTCTTATAGTGCAGCTTGGCCCTTCAGCCTCTTACAGTGCAGCTTGACCCTTCAGCCTCTTACAGTGTAGCTTTGCCCTTCAGCCTCTTACAGTGTAGCTTGACCCTTCAGCCTCTTACAGTGCAGCTTGGCCCTTCAGCCTCTTACAGTGCAGCTTGGCCCTTTAGTCTCTTACAGTGCAGCTTGGCCCTTCAGCCTCTTACAGTGCAGTCAGTGAACTCCTTACTGAGGAACGTAGATGTAGTTTGTTATTGTGAGTGCAGCAATCCCAGTCTTAATTCTTACTCTTCAACGTACCTAGGCAGTGCTCCAACTCTCCCCTCTCTCTCTCTTTCTATAGGCACAGTGCTCATTCTCTCCTCTCTCTCTGTCTGTACACAGCCAGTCAGTGGGAGCGGTGGCAGAGGGGTGATAAGAGGACCACGGGGCCCGCTTTCAGCGGCGTCTAGCGGTGGCCTGGAGCACTCCATCATCCCCCTGCCGCTCCTTTTGATCTCCCTCAGTGTTGGATGTTCCCAGAGACTGGGTGGGAGTCCCAAATGGCACCCTATTCCCTGTATAGTGCACTAGATTTGACCAGAGCTCTATGGGCCTTGGTCAAAAGTAGCACATTATAAATGGAATAGGGTTCTATTTGGGAACAGCCTGGATAGATCCCTTGACTGGAGGGCCTAGGAGGCAGGGAGACTCATAGTGCTGGGCTGCTAGGAAAGAAACAGCTGGCACACACCACACAAACACACACCCACACACTGACACTGATATCACACACATTCTCCATCTCCATTTCTCATTCTCTCCAGTCCTCTACACACACAAACACTCTCTCAGGCACGCATGTTCACAGAAAACACATGCCTTGGGAAAATGTGGCAATCAACTTGTCCTGACTTGTTTGACCTTGTTTTGACAGGCACTCGCTCTAATAACGCATCCCTTTCCGTTGTTCATCATTGTCATATTCCGTTTTTGATGACACAAAGGCGTGCTTTAGAGTAAAGTCCTGCACCTCAAGGGGACGGGCAGTAAAGCTTAGATATTTCTTCATGGCTGTTTGGCAGCTTTGCCATGGAAACCACAGCATCTGTCATCAGGCAGGGCTGAGGTGGCTGAGCCATCGAGGTCCTCGATTAGCCATTAGCAATGCTAAGTGATTCAGTGTGGGCCCCCTCGCTGAGCTATGCTGTGGACCCCGTCGTGGTAATGGACTCAGAGGCCCAATCGAACACGGTTTCCACCGTAACTATACACCACTATTTCAACTCATGAGTCATGTCTTTGTCAGAAAATTGAATCATTCTTATGGATGTGCTGAAAAGCCATCAGCAATAATGTCAGGCTGAGTTACATAGAAATAGCCTTATATCCTCCTAGAGACCTCCTGATCTTTTGATACAGGCCTCAATATGGGCCTGGTTGGAGGGTGTGAGTGGGGCTGGGATGAGCTGCAGGTCTGTTTTGGAAGTTCCCCTCAGATTAAAATGTCTTTCTGTGAGCATGACACCAGGACTGATCTCCACACTGATTCAATTTGGAGCCTGAGAGAGAGAGACAGAGGGAGATTACCTGCCTTGAATGCCCTCTACCGTACAGGATGGGTTGAGTATTTGTGATCCATGAACAAGGCATTAGTAAGGGCTCCTGTCAGGCCAGAAAGATCTGGGATGGGTCCTTTGAAGCATTGTGCGTTAGCAGCAGATAGAGGCTGGGTCCCAAATGTCACCCCGTTCCTTATATAGTGCACTACTTTTGATGCACCCAGATCCTTTTGCTTGGTCTGCTTAGGTGGCCCCAGCTATCTGCTCACTCTTACACTCATCTGTTCAGAGAGCATGTCACCGTCAGCCTTTCACAAGTGTGTCTCACACTCTTCTATTCTAAACCTGTTGCCAGGGGATATGGGATGCAGCAGGTCAACTGTACTGGAGTACAGACCCTTTGACCGACCATTCTCTCAGGGGGTGATGCAGTACGATGACAAGTCAGATGTAAAAACTGCTGTCTGATCCGGGCCACCATTAAAAAGCACTTAGGGGTTTATAAGGGGTGCTGCAGATCCCTTTGCAACTTTTTGCTTTGACACAGATGTGATGAAAAAGAGAGCCGTTTCTCAGGGAAGAGGTCACGGAAGGTAGCGCCATTCATGTGTTTTATGGCCTTGTCTGCTATATTAGCATATTCTGTCTATCATTCCTGAGTCTCCCTCTCTCTCTGAGATGGCTGAGAGCAGAGAGCTACACTCACAGCGTTCCTACACTTGTCTTTTTATGGCGCTGCTGCCGCTGCACTCTCAAAAACCATCATGTGAGTTCTAAGAACATCCCACTGGGAACAAACACCATGTCATTTTAACCTGGAAATTTGATTGAAACGTTGATCAATGAGATTTCAACCTTTATCCCCCCACTCATAAAGACAGCCAGAAGTCTGTTGAATAACTGATGTGTTATCACTATGCTTTCAACCATCTAAAAGCACAGTAAAGTTCAAATGGGAATACAATATCAGATATTTTGTATTCATATACAAACTTAATGTGTTATCACTGTGCTTCATCTAATAGCACAACCAAATTACATGGATTGTAGTTGAGATTACATCAAAAGTACATAGTGTAGGGGATCAATGCTATTTGAGATTCTGCACAGATTATTATAGCAATTGTGAAGCTCTCCACCGACCTGCGACCTTTGTGTGCTGTCTTGAACATGCTTCTATGATGACAAAAGAAGACAACCTCAACATGTGGCCGTAGATGTGTTAGTCATTTTAAGGTTGAATAAATAACGGGTTCAGAATATTAGGAAAGAAAGAGAAGCCATCTAAATATATGCATATTTTTCTATGTGTCAGCACCAATTGGTAGATTCAAAAAT